>NC_091297.1:13323687-13504804 GCF_038502225.1 Cherax quadricarinatus | reverse complement strand
TATACAAAATATATACAAATATGTACAAGAGACGAGGGGTTCAACCAAATCTTTAAATGGGCCGCGGAAAATATCGAAGTTCAAGGACGAGAGATTTCAATTACTCTGAAATGAAAAACTCGAGGAAATTAAAACCACATCTGAATATAACACAAATTCCAACCATGCAATAGAGCGAAAAACTAATGTGAAGGACCTGGAAGTCATGATGTCAGAGAATCTCACTTTCAAAGATCACAACAATGTTTCTATCATATCAATTCTAAGAAAATGATAGGATGGATAATGAGAACCTTTAAAACTTAAAACTAGGGATGTCAAGCCCATGATGGCTCTCTTCAAATCGCTTGTTCTCTCTAGGCTGGAATACTGTTGTACACTAACAGAAGAACAAGCAAAGGCACTTCTCAGTGCCAACAACAACATAACTGTCTTTAACTACAATGTCAGATCTTTAAGCAAACATTACGATGACCTCACAGCATTACTAAATTCCCTGCATATCAGTATGTCCATCATTACTCTCACCGAAACCTGGCTAAAGCCAGATACTACGGATGTCTATGCCATTCTTGGTTACACAGCCATACACAACTGAAGGCCAGATCAACAAGGGGGTGGCACAGCTATATACTACTCAGACAAACTGGAATGTATCAATACTTGCACAAGGGATGAACATGGGGAATATATAATAGCTAAATTCAAATCCAAATACCTACAAAAACCTCTCACAGTGATAAACATCTACAGAGTTCCACAATCAAACATTAGCAACACAGCAAATGACCATATGACCTGTCTTTGTAATACTCATTTGTGCTAAATTGTTATCTGTTTACAATAATGTTTTTACCACTGAATATATCATTGCTTAGTTAACCTTTAGTTAATTTTAAGCCTGCCCATAATGCTCTGCATACAAGGGGCTTTGGCATGTTGCACTTTAATAACTGTATTCCTTTGTACTTCTCTGTATCATGTTCAAATTAATAAATAAATAAATAAATAAGCCGGGCTGTAGTTCGTACATCGGTTTGCGTGCGACCAGCGGTAACTGCTTAGTTGATCAGGCCCTAATCAACCAGGAGGCCTGGTCACAGACCGGGCCACGGGGGCGTTGATCCCCGAAGCCCTCTCCAGGTATATTCTAGGTGTAATCAGTCCCTCAGTGAGTGGGTGAAGAGCACTGTAGCCTTGAAGGAACTGAAGCACAGTCAAGGTAAGGTTAAGTTCGTCAGTAAACAGGACAAGTGTTTCCTGACGCGGGTCTTAGGCAGATGATGACCCGCCGTTGGAGCTTTTCGTTATCTGACCGAGGCCTTCCGCTGGCTTACCGGTCTAACACTTTAAAAATTATGGTCATAGTTATAACCATTTAGTTCTGCACAGCCATGGAGCTTATGTACTGGTGACAGGCCAATACCAATGATGTAAATGATAATGAGCAAAGGGCCAAGAACACTGCCTTAAGGCACTCCTATATAGACGAGGTTACTCCGTTAAGGCACTCCTTTGTAGACGAGGTTACTCCGTTAAGGCACTCCTCTGTAGACGAGGTTACTCCGTTAAGGCACTCCTATGTAGACGAGGTTACTCTGTTAAGGCACTCCTCTGTAGATGAGGTTACTCCGTTAAGGCACTCCTCTGTAGACGAGGTTACTCCGTTAAGGCACTCCTTTGTAGACGAGGTTACTCCGTTAAGGCACTCCTCTGTAGACAAGGTTACTCCGTTAAGGCACTCCTCAGTAGACGAGGTTACTCCATTAGGGCACTCCTCTGTAGACTAGGTTACTCCGTTAAGGCACTCCTATGTAGACGAGGTTACTCCATTAAGGCACTCCTTTGTAGACGAGGTTACTCCATTAAGGCACTCCTGTGTAGGCGAGGTTACTCTGTTAAGGCACTCCTATGCAGACGAGGTTACTCCGTTAAGGCACTCCTAAGTAGACGAGGTTACGCAGTTAAGGCACTCCTATGTAGACGAGGTTACGCAGTTAAGGCACTCCTCTGTAGACGAGGTTATGCAGTTAAGACACTCCTATGTAGATGAAGTTATGCAGTTAAGGGTTGTCACCAACAATTACGACCCCCCCCCCCCCCACATCATCAGCAACGGCTACGATTTCAACAACACGCAGTGTCACCAACACCAGACACCCAAGTTTTATATATATTAGCGTTGAATTCAGATATTTATATTTTTCATTTTTCATTTTCTTTAATTGTAGGATCAATATTTCATATTTAAGTGTTTTATATTTTATATTTTCTAAATAATAAAGTGTTTATGTTTGTCAGTTTTTGTTTTTTTTTTATGCATTAATTTTCCTGAGGATGAGCCAGCCTTAGTAATACTGACTGAAGTTGTTACAGGGCTGAGTAAGCCTTCACAAGTGGCGACCTTGCCAGGATCAACTCGACTGAATCAAGATTAAACTCTGTCTCGAATCTACCATTGGAATTTCAACCTCGCATACCACAGACGGTTACCACCAGCCATGAGTAATCATTCTCTATAGTAGGACTACGGTACAGGTATTTAAAAGATTTGGTGATTGTTATAGTCTCAATTTATTGTAAGTCAAGTCAGACAGGATATAATAGTTAATTCTGCCACCTTCCTTTCGAGCTTGAAACACTTTGGAGGATCAGACTCTAGGGACCCGAGATTTTCCAGTGACAACTTGTTTCATCGAGCTCTTTATTATATCAAGGGAACTGTCGTAGGACACTCTTGATTTGTTGGTGAGAAGATTGGATGGTCAAGGGACCCCATTCTACTTACTGTTTGCTCGGAGCTGGCATAGAACCCTTCGTTTTCATTAATACATTTTGCTTAATTGAAGTAGGGATCAAGCCCTCTGGTTTATTTACAGTTTGAGCGGAGCAGGAATTGAACCCTCCATTTTCTTTGATACCCGTTTCATTTTCCCCTGGTAGTTTAAGTTATTCTTGCAAATATGGAGGAATACCAGTTTTGGATGAATGCTGGAAGTAAGTTAGGAATAACAGGGAAAAATTTAGAATCTTTCATTAGTGCTAAAATCCAGGAAAGAATTGAAAAGGAGAGAGAATCGAAAGAGAAGAGGAAAAGGAGAGATTGAGAATCGAAAGAGAAGAGAAAAAGGAGAAAGAGAACCTTCAAAGAAAGGAGAAAAAGGAGAGAGAGAGAATTGAAAGAGAAAACCAAGAAAGACAGAAAGAGAGCGCGAAGACAAAAAAGAGCGTGATAGACTTGATCGTGAGGAGAGAGCTAGAGTATGTGAGAAACAAGTTAAATTAAGAGAACTTGAGGAAAGAGCAAAGGATAGAGAAGTTGAGGAAAAAGCTCGAGAACTTGAGTTAAGAGAGAGAGAAAAAGATCGTGAGCTCGAAAAAGCTCGCCTTGAATTAGAGAATAAAAAGTTAACTTTTACACAACAACAATTAGAGGACGGAGCAATTGAACATCATGCAGCTAGTGCACATATTCCAACACCTAATTTACCTCCCTTCACAGAGGGTGAAGACATTACTTCATACATTATCAGGTTTGAAAAACTGCTACCCTCTGTGAATGGCCTGCTGACACCTGGGCTACCAGGTTAGAAATGTTATTTTCTGGTACAGCTTTGAATATCTATGCAACTTTGTCGCAGGATATCATATGTAATTATAACCTACTGAAGAAGGCGATCCTTAAAGCATATCAAAAAACCACAAATTCTTACAGGAAAGATTTCAGGTATGCCACCTTACAGCTTGGCCAGAACTTTCAGCAGTTACAGGTAACACTCTTTCGTTTGTTCGACTTTTGGATAGAGAGTTCAGGAATTGATCACAGTTATGAATCTCTTAGAGACTTCATGGTTGCTGACTGTTATATCTTCGAAATTGGTCATCCTGTGTTATTTAAATATTGTAAGAGCATATGTTCATCACTTAATATTATAGCACAAAAGTCCCCGTTTATAGCTAAAATAGAGACTTTCGGCATTATATTATTATCTGTTAATATATGAAAAATACCATGGTATTATCACCATTGTTGTTATTATCACTATTATTGTTATTATCACTATTATTGTTATTATCACTATTATCGTTATTATCACTATTTTGTAATTATCACTATTATTTTACTATTATGGTTAGGTAGGATTTCTTGTGTATATAGAGTTTAAGTCTCGGAACCATCCGGTGAATTGTTCAGTTGTTTATGTCCGGCTGGCTGACGTGGCTCAGCTGATCCAACCTGACGACACATCAACAGATTGGCAAGTAGTCAGTCTGCTCCCAGCTCTAGCCCTGACAACTGATCGTATATTGGCTCTTACGGTGTACAGTTGAATGGTTTTGAGAATTGGACTCTAGAGCTGACTCACTTTGTTCCTCATTACTTTGAAAGACTCTTTTGATATTTATATTCTTGGTCAGTTCAGTAATCCATAGATACTTTACGGCCAGATTCAAAGGTCTTGTTAAATCTTGTACCTTTTGTATTTTGAGTCTACAGTCTTGTTAAGAAAGAGACGTAAATATTAATGAGGACTTAGATACAGGAAGAATAATTAAACTTCCTTATTAATATGACATTTCCATGATTTGGAACTAAATGTATATGGTAATTTTATTGTACAAAGTATTAAGTTAAATTAACTACAAAGAGAAGATAAAGTATTGTATTTAAATACTTTAATAAATTTGAATATTATTCTATGGAGTTTCCCAGTTGAAATTATTTCCCCTAGGCTCTACCTTACCTAGAACTCAGATCCAAAAATCTTGTTGCATAAGAAATAAATGGTAACAGGCCACATTCTGAAGTTCTTTAAAAAAAATTCTTATTCGCAACAAATGGGGGCCTGTCCGGGATCTCTGTTGTTCTAAGACATTGATCAAAAGAACAATATTAAGTTATATACTGGGAATTTATCTTTAGTTAATTTCAAAATATTGATCATGGAAGATCACATTAAAGAGTTATTTGAAGATTTAACATTGTCAAAGCTGGACTCCTTGAAACTTCAAACATGCTGGCAGATAGCCCGTAAATTGGGAGTACCATACGACAGATATTACACAGTCAATACCGTAAGGGCAATAATTAGAAACAAATTGTTTCCAGGGGCCTCTAACCATCATGTAGCAGGAGATTCTGACTCTGAAAGTTTAGTTTCTCAAGTAAGCTACCAGTCGAGAATCGAAGTATTAGAAGAACAATTTCAAAGAGTTGATCTTGAAAGTGAATCAGACAGATTAAGACCTGCTTTGCCCTCTAGTAAAGTAGATGAATTACTGCAGGGTGCAGCCGCTGTTCGGCATTCGCCCATTACTGAAGGAATTCCTATTAATGGTCAGCCTGGCCCTCACCAAGGTGCACGTCCAAAGGAATATCCACATACCGCCAGTTCAATTCCCTCATTTTCGATACCATCGGGGCATATTTCTCAAAGTCAGTTTGAGAAATTAGAGAGACTATTTATTTTACAGACTGCTCAAATTGAGGCTCAGCATAAATTAAATGAAGAAGACTTTCAAAGGGAAACGCTCCACTATATAAGACAACAACAACAAGGAAATGTGAGTGAAAGATGTACTGAATCCTCAAATGATTCTTTCAATATACAAAAAGCTGCATCTATGGTTCCAAGATTTAATGAAGGAGATTTAGATACTTATTTTGAAGTCTTTGAGAATCAAGCACGTGCTATGAGCTGGCCCTGACAACACTGGGCAACCTTATTACACACTTCGTTGTCTGGTAAAGCTCAAAGTTGTACGGCTACATTACCTTTTGAGAAATATGTGGATTATGATTCCGTTAAGAAGGCTATCCTTAAGGCTTATGATCTCCTCCCAGTAAGTTATCAAAAAACCTTTAGAGCATTAAAACGCCAGCCAACTCAGTTGTATGTAGATTTTGCACGTGAAAAGAAAATCGCTTTTGAGAGATGGTGTAGAGCTTCTAACTGTAAATCTATGGAAAGTCTTTCCCAATTGATCCTGCATGAGGATTTCTACAATAATTTACCAGAAGACTTGCATAGGTATTTGATTAGTTGTCCCATAGTAAATATACTAGAAACAGCCTCGCTTGCCGATAATTATGAAATATCTCAACAATTGATTGGCAAAACAAAAAGTAAGGAAACAGTGACTAAATATGCCCCTAAGAAAGGACGATCCAATCTTACAGAGATGCGTCGCATACAGAATCCTTACCAGACCTCCTATGATGCCTCCACGCCCATTAATAATAAATTTAGATCTAACTCTAGGAAAAATTCAAAACCACTAAGGCATAACAGTGAGTTGAACTGCACTTATTGTAATAAGAAAGGGCATGTAAGGAAATACTGTTATTGGCTAGAGAGGGATACCAGGAACGAGCGACTTCGTTTCCCAACTCAGGTAATATCTTCATCGACAACTAAAAAGAAACTGAACCCTAGTACCGAACAAGGTTCACAAGAACGAATCAGTAGTCATTCCAGATGACTAAATACTAGAGCTGTTTCAGAAAAAGATATTCACTCAGCTATGAGTCCCTACTTTGCTAAAGTGAAAGTTGGAATAGACGAGACTCAATTAGTTGAAATTAATTCCTTCCGTGATACTGGAAGTTATTTAACATTGTTGAAGCAGGACATACTTCCCTTAAGTGATATGACTCGCACAAAGCTAGATGTCTTATTAGAAGCCTATGGAGGCACCATTATAAGAGTGCCTCTTCACAGGATATACATCCAAACACCAACCTATACTGGCTTTGTGTCGGTAGGTATATCCAGTGAAACTTTTCCTATTCAGGGCGTTGACTTACTCATAGGCAATGATCTAGAGTGGAAAGTAATGACTTTTTTATTCCTGTTTGTCATTTGTGTGGTGTTAAGGGACATAAACGTCCAGATTGTCCTTCTAAGAAGGTACAAAAAGTTGGAAGATGTTTTAAAGACTGTAATGACCAAGCACCCTTCTGTTTAGGAACAGTTAAGAACATAAGAACATAAGAACGAAGGAACACTGCAGAAGGCCTACTGGCCCATGCGAGGCAGGTCCAAGTCTCCTACCGGCTTAAGCCAATGCACCCAACCTAGTCAGGTCAGGTCACATTGACTTAAGGGAGGAACACGGCAACCGACCTGGTAGCACAAGCTATCAGGCCCAACTCACACCCACCCACATCCACTCATGTATTTATCCAACCTATTTTTAAAGCTACACAACGTTCTGGCCTCTATAACTGTACTCGGGAGTTTGTTCCACTCATCCACAACTCTATTACCAAACCAGTACTTTCCTATATCCTTCCTGAATCTGAATTTTTCCAACTTAAAACCATTGCTGCGAGTCCTGTCTAGGCTAGATATTTTCAGCACACTATTTACATCC
Source organism: Cherax quadricarinatus (assembly GCF_038502225.1). NCBI lineage: Eukaryota > Metazoa > Arthropoda > Malacostraca > Decapoda > Parastacidae > Cherax > Cherax quadricarinatus. The sequence goes on along the minus strand of NC_091297.1, from coordinate 13,497,427 downwards.
CCTTTATTTATTCCTGTCTTCCATTTATACACCTCAATCATATCCCCCCTAATTCTACGTCTTTCTAGAGAGTGCAGATTCAGGGCCCTTAGTCTATCCTCATAGGGAAGGTTTCTGATACATGGGATCAACTTTGTCATCCTCCTTTGTACATTTTCCAGAGAATTTATATCCATTCTGTAATACGGTGACCAAAACTGTGCAGCATAATCTAAATGAGGCCTAACCAAGGATGTATAGAGTTGAAGAACAACCTGAGGACTCCTATTATTTATGCTTCTTGATATGAAGCCAAGGATTCTATTAGCTTTATTGCGAACACTTATGCACTGTTGTCTTGGTTTCAGATTACTGCTAACCAGAACTCCTAAATCTTTTTCGCAATCCGTAATATTAAGATCTACATTATTTAGTTTATATGTGGCATGGTTATTGTCCTGTCCAACATTTAGAACTTTGCATTTGTCTATATTAAACTGCATCTGCCACTTCTCCGACCACTGCATCAGTCTATTCAAATCTTCCTGGAGTGCTCGAATGTCCTCGTCAGAATGAATTCGACGGCCTATTTTGGTGTCATCGGCAAACTTGCCGATGTCGCTCTTTATGCCCTCATCTATGTCGTTTATGTAGATTGTGAACAGCAGGGGGCCCAACACTGACCCCTGTGGAACACCGCTCGTGACGCTTCCCCACTCTGATTTCTCCCCATTTATGCAAACTCTCTGCTGCCTATTAGTCAACCATGCCTCTATCCAGGAAAAAATTTCTCCTCCTATTCCATGTGCTTTAATTTTCCTCAATAGTCTCTGATGTGGGACCCTGTCAAAAGCCTTACTGAAGTCCATATACACAATATCATATTCATTACCATGATCTACCTCCTCAAATACCTTAGTGAAAAAAGTTAATAAATTCGTAAGGCAGGAACGCCCCTTTGTAAAACCATGCTGAGATTCGTTGATTAATTTATGCTTTTCAAGGTGGCTACGAACTGCCTCGGCAATTATTGATTCCATAAATTTTCCCACTATGGAGGTTAGGCTTATTGGTCTATAGTTCGAAGCTAAGGACCTGTCACCTGTTTTGAAAATAGGTATCACATTTGCCATTTTCCACTTATCTGGCACCATGCCAGTTTGTAGTGATATGTTGAAAAGATTAGCCAAAGGTGTGCTAAGCTCCTCTTTACATTCCTTTAGAACCCTTGCATACAGTTCATCAGGGCCTGGGGATTTGTTAGGTTTTAATTTATCTATTTGCCTAAGGACCATGTCACTTGTGACCCTAATCGTGCACAGTTTATTATCGTCCTGTTCTACATAATTTATCATTACTGGAATATCGCTGGTATCCTCCTGTGTAAAAACTGAGAGGAAGTATGTGTTAAAAATTCTACACATTTCCTTATCACTGTCAGTGAGCTGACCCGAGGAACTTTTGAGTGGGCCTATCTTGTCCCTGGTCTTACTTCTGTATACCTGAAAGAATCCTTTTGGGTTAGTCTTCGATTGTCTTGCAACTTTAACCTCATAATCTCTTTTTGCTTTTCTAATTCCCTTTTTTATTTCTCTCTTTAACTGAATATATCGATTTCTTAATTGCCCCTCTCCTCTTTTGATTTGCCTATATATGCCTCTCTTTTGACCAATCAGATATTTTAATCTATTGTTCATCCATTTAGGATCATTTTTGTTTGATCTGATTTCCCTATTTGGAACATAATTTGACTGAGCAGCTAGAACTATGCCCTGGAAAGCATCATATCGGCAACCATCACCACCTACCTGACCCTTAGTCAGGTCATTCCAGTTCAGCCCACCTAAGTAATTTTTCAGTCCTATGAAATCAGCCAAGCGAAAGTCAGGGACGGAGACTTGATTGCCATTATTAGGGGAATTCCATGATATATTAAAACTGAGTGATTTGTGATCACTTTCCCCAAGCTCATCATTAACCTCAAGATTATTAATTAGTGTTTCCCTACTGGCAAGAACCAAGTCAAGGAGGTTATTTCCCCTAGTTGGCTCTGTCACAAACTGTTTTAAAAAACAATCCTGGATCGTATCAAGAAAGTCACCTGACTCTAAATTTCCTGTCAAATTGCTCCAGTCAATCTGTCTGTAGTTGAAATCTCCCATTAGCACAACATTTTCGTATGTAGATGCCTTACGAATTTCGTCCCATAGAAGTTTACTGCACTCCCTATCAAGATTTGGGGCCCTGTAAATCACACCCAAAATTAGTTTTTCTCGGCCCTCGAGAAGCTGTAACCAAACAGATTCAGTGGCTGACGCTTCTAATTTAATATCTTGTCTAACACAACAATTTAAATTGTCTCTGACATACATCGCTACTCCACCACCTTTTCTGTTGACCCTGTCAGTGTGGAATAATTTATAGCCTTGTATGTGACATTCAGAGGGCATCTCTCTATCTTTCAGATTGAGCCAGGTCTCTGTTATAGCAATAATATCTATGTTTCCTGCACTTGCAATTAATCTTAGCTCATCTATCTTATTTCTTACACTCCTGCTATTAGTATAGTAAACCTTAAGGGAGCTAGTCCCTTGCTGCCCTCTGCTGTCCCCCTTTGTTTGCTGACCTGTTCTATTGTCTTTATTTATAACTTCATGCTGAATGCCTTTTATACATTTACTGTTTCCATCCCTAGTGTTGCAACCTGCTTGTTTCCCACACACACCCATACCTCTATCTTCCATCAGTTTAAAATCATAGGCATTTCACCAATGGCCTTCTCAATCGAGTCTGCAAGTGCTACCACCCCTGCCCCAGAGAGATGTACCCCATCCCTTGCATACATATCATGTTTGCCATAAAAGTTGTTCCAGTTGTCAATGAATGGGATTGCAAGTTCCTTGCAGTATCTGTCTAGCCAGCAATTTACACCAATTGCCCTAGACAACCATTCATTTCCTACTCCCCTTCTAGGCAAGATGCTACATATGATTGGGATCCCTCCCTTAGACTTAATGAAATCTATAGCTGACCTGTACTTATCTAGCAGCTCTTCTCTCCTACCCTTCCCAATATCATTTCCACCAGCACTGAGACAGATGATGGGCTTGTTCCCATTACCTGACATGATATTATCCAGCCTGTTGACAATGTCCCCAACACCAGCTCCAGGGAAGCACACTCTATCTCTCATCTTCTTATTCCTATTACAAAAAGCACGGTCAATATATCTTACCTGAGAGTCACCAACCACAAGAATGCGCTTACCTCTGTTAGCAGGGGCAGTAGTACCCTTACCTTCACTGGCCACTGAAGTACATTCATCCTGGAGAACAGAGAAGCGATTTCCTACCTTCAGATCTTCACTCTTAACTTTCCTTACTCTGATGCGCCTCCCATTACTGTGAACAACTCGCCACTTGTAGCAGGTGCTGGGCTGCACCTCACTGCTGGTAGCCGTTGCTACCTCCCCAACTACAGCCTCCTCACAGCGAGAGACAGACTGCACCTCACTGCTAGAAGTCTCATTCCCCACAACTCCAGCCACCTCACACTCTCTCCCAGACCCATTGAGGTGGACCTTCAGCCTCCTAATCTCCTCATGGAGAAGCAAGACCTCCTCCTTCAACTCTCCAACCTCAATTTTTAAAACACTGCAGAAGCAAGCCATGCTTTGTAACCGTCCACGCTAATTCCCAAAGCAGCTCAGGGTCTGTGACCTCACGTGACGACTGACCACTGCCAGAGTGGGCATCCCTAGAGAAATTTTGTCTGACCGTGGGACACAATTCACATCTGACTTAATGCAACATCTCTACCAACTTCTGGGAGTGAAGCCTCTCTTCACCACACCCTATCATCCCAGCTGTAATGGGAGGATTGAGCGCCAGCATTCGATTCTCAAGTCCATTTTAAGGAAACTTTGCTCCCTTAAACCTAAGGAGTGGCATCGTTACCTACCCTGTGCTTTGTTTGCCATGAGGGAAGTTCCCAGTGACTTTTTGGGGTTTTCACCTTTTGAATTTCTCTATGGTAGACAAGCCAGAGGTCCATTGTCCATCCTTCATGACTTATGAACTAATGAGGAGATAAATGCTGAGGTTCAGTCTTCTTACCAGTTTCTCCTTGACCTTAGATCCAAACTTGAGGAGACCTCTGACATAGTTTCGAAAAACTTACACTTGTCAATGGACCAGTACAAAACCTATTTTGATTCCAAAAGTCAGAGGAGAAGTTTTAAAGTAGGGGATGAAGTTCTTGTACTTTTGCCTATCAAGTCAAATAAATTATTAGTAGCATGGAAAGGTCCATATAAAGTATTAAAAATTTGTGGGAAAGTTGATTACCTCATAGAAGTCAAGGGAAAACCTAAGCTGTATCATATCAACATCCTTAAGAAATATTACCGAAGAAATTCGGTTAACTGCCTTAATAACTTTGACTTAGTTTTTCCACACGAACTTGATAAGACAACTGAAGAATGTAAAGTGTGCGTAATTGACACCTCTAACTTAGACTATGATAGAGAACTACATGACTTGGTGACTCTTGACCACTCGGGCGCAACAAACATTAATATTAATGAATCTTTGGATGACCTTAAGAGACATGAACTACTTCAATGTGTGAGTAACTTCTCAGACATCTTTACTGATATTCCAGGTGTCACCTCCACGGTAGTCCATAAGATTGACTTAGTGACGGACAATCCTATCAAACGGAAATTATACCCAGTTCCAGTTCACCTTAGGGATGCATTTGACCGAGAGGTAGACAAATTATTAAAACTAAAGATCATTGAACCTTCAGTATCTGCATATTGCTCACCAGTAGTCATGGTTAAGAAGGAGGATAATTCATATAGACTTGCTATTGACTTCAGAGGCCTTAATGCTATAACTCGGTGGGATGCTGAGCCTATGCCCTTAATAGATAGCGATCTACACAAATTTTATGACGCTTCCTTCTTTTCAGAGATTGATATTGCACAGGCATATCATCAAGTAATGTTAGATCCTTCTTCTAAGCCGTACACCGCTTTTCCTACACACCAAGGACTGATGCAGTATAGAACTATGCCCTTCGGGTTGGTAACTGCCTGTGCTATCTACATGAGACTGATGAGGAAGGTCTTGGGTAATATGCCAAATGTTTAAGTTTATTTTGATAACATTTACGTAATGACATTCACGTGGGGCGAACATATCCAAACTTTAACATCAGTTTTGCGTAGGTTACGCTCACATGGCCTCACTGCCAAGCTGAAGAAATGCTTCCTTGGGTATAACAAGATTAGATATCTTGGACTGATACTTTCTAATAACTCTCTGCAGCCTCTCCCCAGTAAGATCAAAGCTTTATTAGAATTTAAATTCCCCAAAACCAAGAAGTTCATGCATAGCTTTCTTGGTTCTGTAAACTTTTATGCACGGTTTATCCCTAACCTTACTGATCTTACAGGCATCTTATCTGACTTCCTTAAAAAGTCTGTGAAGGAACCTCTTGAACTTTCCGACGTAGCTCAGGAAAAGTTTAATGAGATTAAAAATATCTTCTCGAAAGACCCTATACTTAAGATTCCAGATATTAATAAAACATTTTGTTTAAGAACTGATGCCTCCAATAATGGCTTAGGTGCAGTGTTACTACAATACCATGATGGTACTCCCTTCCCTGTATGCTTCCTAAGCCAGAAACTCCTTCCCGCAGAAACGAGATACTCCACCATAGAAAAGGAATGTTTGGCTCTTGTGTGGGGTATCTCCAAGCTTAAATTTTTATCTACTGGGAAAAGAATTCATTTTAGAAACGGATCACAAGCCTTTGATATACCTAGAACTTTTAAGGGAAACAACAGTCGCCTCTTGAGGTGGACCTTGTCACTCCAAGCTTTTAAGTTCCATATTGTGTATATCAATGGTTCATCCAATTATTTCTCTGAGGAAAATTAAAGCACATGGAATAGGAGGAGAAATTTTTTCCTGGATAGAGGCATGGTTGACAAATAGGCAGCAGAGAGTTTGCATAAACGGGGAGAAATCAGAGTGGGGAAGCGTCACGAGCGGTGTTCCACAGGGGTCAGTGTTGGGCCCCCTGCTGTTCACAATCTACATAAACGACATAGATGAGGGCATAAAGAGCGACATCGGCAAGTTTGCCGATGACACCAAAATAGGCCGTCGAATTCATTCTGACGAGGACATTCGAGCACTCCAGGAGGATTTGAATAGACTGATGCAGTGGTCGGAGAAGTGGCAGATGCAGTTTAATATAGACAAATGCAAAGTTCTAAATGTTGGACAGGACAATAACCATGCCACATATAAACTAAATAATGTAGATCTTAATATTACGGATTGCGAAAAAGATTTAGGAGTTCTGGTTAGCAGTAATCTGAAACCAAGACAACAGTGCATAAGTGTTCGCAATAAAGCTAATAGAATCCTTGGCTTCATATCAAGAAGCATAAATAATAGGAGTCCTCAGGTTGTTCTTCAACTCTATACATCCTTGGTTAGGCCTCATTTAGATTATGCTGCACAGTTTTGGTCACCGTATTACAGAATGGATATAAATTCTCTGGAAAATGTACAAAGGAGGATGACAAAGATGATCCCATGTATCAGAAACCTTCCCTATGAGGATAGACTAAGGGCCCTGAAACTGCACTCTCTAGAAAGACGTAGAATTAGGGGGGATATGATTGAGGTTTATAAGTGGAAGACAGGAATAAATAAAGGGGATGTAAATAGTGTGCTGAAAATATCTAGCCTAGACAGGACTCGCAGCAATGGTTTTAAGTTGGAAAAATTCAGATTCAGGAGGGATATAGGAAAGTACTGGTTTGGTAATAGAGTTGTGGATGAGTGGAACAAACTCCCAAGTACCGTTATAGAGGCCAGAACGTTGTGTAGCTTTAAAAATAGGTTGGATAAATACATGAGTAGATGTGGGTGGGTGTGAGTTGGACCTGATAGCTTGTGCTAACAGGTCGGTTGCCGTGTTCCTCCCTTAAGTCAATGTGACCTGACCTGACTAGGTTGGGTGCATTGGCTTAAGCCGGTAGGGACTTGGACCTGCCTCGCATGGGCCAGTAGGCCTTCTGCAGTGTTCCTTCGTTCTTATGTTCTTATGTTCTTATGTTAAGTCGTGACAGTCAGTAGAAGATTTGTTGTCTTACTTGACTTCCACGTGTTAGAACTTTTTCCTCGCCTATTGTTCTTATACTCCTTGACTATAAGTCTTGGTATGGGGGAGTGTGAGGGAAAAGTTCAATAGATAGGAGTAGCGAGTGAGTATATAGTAATAATAGTTTCATTGCCGGCTACTTGTTAAGGTAGGGTAAGTCTAGCTCCCGCTATCCCTTCCCCTCCCTTTCCCCCCCCCCCCCCCCCCCCGAAAGGTGACGTGTGGGGCTCTGGCCAAACAGTAATCACTCGACTCAGCTCCCAGCACCACTGTAAGTACATGCCTGCTCAAATTCTAGTGGACTTATTGGTTGAAAGCTTCACTTTTGACCAATAATAAACTTAGTCCTTTGAGTCTTGCTCTATGTTAAATGTCTTAATAATCACCACGTCTTTTAGGTATTGTACTTATCATGGAGAGTGATTTCTTAAGCAGTGGGTAACCTGTCTCTCTTTCCAGCTTGGAATGACAGAATGGGTCACCTGCCAACCAACGAGTAGAATTGAAGGAGACGGACTAACGTCCTGAGACGTCCCATGTTTTATCTACTTGCCTGTGCACATGTATGAAGAATCAGGACGTAACCCCTCATCATTGCAGCGGTAAAGAACCTGATTTCCTGCCATCTGGATAGATTATTTACGGCTATAGACTCTGTGAAGAACGAGCCGGTGGGTTGTTACCAACACCTGCGACCCCCTCCCCACCACATCATCAGCAACGGCTACGATTTCAACAACACACAGTGTCACCAACACCAGACACCCAAGTTTTATATATATTAGCGTTGAATTCAGATATCATTTATATTTTTCATTTTCTTTAATGTAGGATCAATATTTCATATTTAAGTGTTTTATATTTTATATTTTCTAAATAATAAAGTGTTTATGTTTGTCAGTTTTTGTTCTTTTTCTATGCATTAATTTTCCTGAGGAGGAGCCAGCCTTAGTAATACTGACTGAAGTTGTTACAGGGCTGAGTAAGCCTTCACACTCATAAACTGTATCTCATAAATGTTTCTCATTATTGTATCTCATGTATAACCTGTGACCCAATCAAAATTTGTTATTTTTTAATTACATTACTTAACAGAATACTCCACTCTGTTGAATGCACAGCAACACAGCAAATGACCATATGACCTGTCTTTGTAATACTCATTTGTGCTAAATTGTTATCTGTTTACAATAATGTTTTTACCACTGAATATATCATTGCTTAGTTAACCTTTAGTTAATTTTAAGCCTGCCCATAATGCTCTGCATACAAGGGGCTTTGGCATGTTGCACTTTAATAACTGTATTCCTTTGTACTTCTCTGTATCATGTTCAAATTAATAAATAAATAAATAAATAAGCCGGGCTGTAGTTCGTACATCGGTTTGCGTGCGACCAGCGGTAACTGCTTAGTTGATCAGGCCCTAATCAACCAGGAGGCCTGGTCACAGACCGGGCCACGGGGGCGTTGATCCCCGAAGCCCTCTCCAGGTATATTCTAGGTGTAATCAGTCCCTCAGTGAGTGGGTGAAGAGCACCGTAGCCTTGAAGGAACTGAAGCACAGTCAAGGTAAGGTTAAGTTCGTCAGTAAACAGGACAAGTGTTTCCTGACGCGGGTCTTAGGCAGATGATGACCCGCCGTTGGAGCTTTTCGTTATCTGACCGAGGCCTTCCGCTGGCTTACCGGTCTAACACTTTAAAAATTATGGTCATATTTATAACCATTTAGTTCTGCACAGCCATGGAGCTTATGTACTGGTGACAGGCCAATACCAATGATGTAAATGATAATGAGCAAAGGGCCAAGAACACTGCCTTAAGGCACTCCTATATAGACGAGGTTACTCCGTTAAGGCACTCCTTTGTAGACGAGGCTACTCCATTAAGGCACTCCTATGTAGACGAGGTTACTCCGTTAAGGCACTCCTCTGTAGACTAGGTTACTCTGTTAAGGCACTCCTATGTAGACGAGGTTACTCCATTAAGGCACTCCTCTGTAGACTAGGTTACTCCGTTAAGGCACTCCTATGTAGACGAGGTTACTTCATTAAGGCACTCCTATGTAGACGAGGTTACTCCGTTAAAGCACTCCTGTGTAGGCGAGGTTACTCTGTTAAGGCACTCCTATGCAGACGAGGTTACTCCGTTAAGGCACTCCTAAGTAGACGAGGTTACGCAGTTAAGGCACTCCTATGTAGATGAGATTACTCTGTTAAGGCACTCCTATGTAGACGAGGTTCGGTTAAGGCACTCCTATATAGACAAGGTTACACTGTTAGGCACTCCTGTGTAGACGAGGTTACATTCTTAAGACATTCCTGTGTAGACGAGGTTACATTCTTAAGACATTCCTGTGTAGACGAGGTTACATTCTTAAGACATTCCTGTGTAGACGAGGTTACATTCTTAAGACATTCCTGTGTAGACGAGGTTACACTGGCAAGACACTCCTGTGTAGACGAGGTTACACTGTTAAGACACTCCTGTGTAGACGAGGTTACACTGTTAAGACACTCCTGTGTAGACGAGGTTACACTGTTAAGATACTCCTGTGTAGACGAGGTTACACTGTTAAGACACTCCTGTGTAGATGAGGTTACACTGTTAAGACAATCCTGTGTAGACGAGGTTACACTGTTGGTGAAGCCATACTGGTGTTGGTTGGTAAAGTTTGCCAAGAAACAGGACAAATGTTTCATGATGTGGGTCAGTCATATGACAAACAGCTGGAGCTTTTGGTCATCTGACCAAGGCCTTCTGCTGGCTTACCTGTCCACCCCTTTAAAAATTATGGTCGTAGTAATAACCAGTTAGTATACTGGTGTCTGTTGCTAGATAAGGCTTTTTATTACATATCTTAATCTCTTAAAGTTGTATACAAGAATTTTTTGATGCCTGGCTGTATGATCTGCTATTTTTTCATCTACCCTCAGGTCACTAAAATATAAACAGCAGAGAACAAGGTAGCCCAGCCATTACTACCACAGTACCGTCCCTCACCAGCCATTACTATCACAGTACCGTCCCTCACCAGCCATTACTATCACAGTACCGTCCTTCACCAGCCATTACTTCCACAGTACCGTCCCTCACCAGCCATTACTACCACAGTACCGTCCCTCACCAGCCATTACTATCACAGTATCGTCCTTGTTACAAAAAAACGCGATTCTAAAAGCTTAGAGATGTCCAGTGAATACTAGAAAGGACGGCCCTTCTAGCATCCAGCCTGTTACTGGGTTTTCGTAACAAGTAGTCAGTATCCTTGTCCAATTATCCATTACAATTCATTAAGATTCAATAGTGCTTCAGGATTACAACTGGTAGGCTACTAACTAGAGAAATTAAAATTTAATAAATTTATTAATCATTAAGTTGTCTAGAGGTATATTATCAAATTAAATTAAATCAATCACAGTAATGAAAATAATACCAATCTCTCGAGTTCAATATTATTGTGCTGAAAGCACATATCACATTTATAATTCTTAAGTACCTTCTGGTACATTAACATTTAATAAGATATTACAAATATGTACAAGTGTGTATGTATGTGTGTAAGTGCTCTAAGTAGTTCGCTATGTCTCACGACTCGACTAGACTTAAACAAGTGACTGACAAAGTCCTCACATAAACTAACTTCTTGACCGACTGGCAACCAGAACAGTCTGCTTGAACAATGAAAAGAATGCTAAGCCCAATAGCCATATAACAAGCGACTGCGACACAATCAGGGTCAAGGAGATAATATAACGACACTAAGTAGGGACCATCAGCAGATCCTCCACAAAAGTTACAAAACTCCCATACTACTGAATCTAAGTTCAGCATAGGAAAAACCCTGACTGTAACAATACACAGTAACCAGTACAAAATTAGGTCAGAAGCTATAGCTAAGGACCTGAGATGTTCAGAGTGTCTACACGACACACAACCTCAGTACAACGTTGAAAATCACTAAGTCTATACAATGTTCTGTGAACAGAGTTCTACAGAACTAACAAGAATAATGAGACAGACAATCTGTCCAACCACCAAGCGAGTCTAGAGCAGACTGAATACTTCACGAGAGGTGAGGACACCCCCCCCCTCGATCACGTGATAGCCCCGTGGACAGCACAGCTCAGAAGCCGGCAGTATAACGAGCGACAAGCGATAATTACAGTAGTTTGACAATCAAGACTTGAACTGAGCACATATTATGTACATCCTAACAACATAAGTCAAATAACAATATAAAGCAATACATTTACGATTTAGCTATTATCGCAAATATAAGCAATATAAAATTATATGAAAAGGTAATATACATTATATATATACATAATCATTGTAACCCATTCAGGGGTTGCAACAGTCCTTCACCAGCCATTACTTCCACAGTACCGTCCCTCACCAGCCATTACTACCACAGTACCGTCCCTCACAAGCCATTACTATCACAGTATCGTCCTTCACAAGCCATTACTTCCACAGTACCGTCCCTCACCAGCCATTACTACCACAGTACCGTCCCTCACCAGCCATTACTATCACAGTATCGTCCTTCACCAGCCATTACTTCCACAGTACCGTCCCTCACCAGACATTACTACCACAGTACCGTCCCTCACCAGACATTACTACCACAGTACCGTCCCTCACCAGCCATTACTACCACAGTACCGTCCCTCACCAGCCATTACTACCACAGTACCGTCCCTCGCAGCCATTACTACCACAGTACCGTCCCTCACCAGCCATTACTACCACAGTACCGTCCCTCGCAGCCATTACTACCACAGTACCGTCCCTCACCAGCCATTACAATCACAGTACCTTTTCTCAACAGCCATTGCTACCACAGTACCGTCCCTCACCAGCCATTACTACAAAAGTACCGTCCCTCGCAGCCATTACTACCACAGTACCGTCCCTCACCAGCCATTACTACCACAGTACCGTCCCTCGCAGCCATTACTACCACAGTACCGTCCCTCACCAGCCATTACTACCACAGTACCGTCCCTCACCAGCCATTACTACCACAATACCGTCCCTCACCAGCCATTACTACCACAGTACCGTCCCTCACCAGCCATTACTGCCACAGTACCGTCCCTCACCAGCGATTACTACCAAAGTACCGTCCCTCACGAGCCATTACTACCACGGTACCGTCCCTCCCCAGCCATTACTACAGTCGTACCGTCACTCATCAGCCATTACTACCACAGTACCGTCCCTCACCAGCCATTACTACAAAAGTACCGTCCCTCACCAGCCATTACTACCACAGTACCGTCCCTCATCAGCCATTACTACCATCGTACCGTCCCTTACCAGCCTTTACTGCCACAGTACCGTCCCTCACCAGCCATTACTACCATCGTACCGTCCCTCACCAGCCATTACTACAACAGAACCGTCTCTTACCAGCCATTACTGCCACAGTACCGTCCCTCAAGCCATTGCTACCAAAGTACCGTCCCTCACCAGCTATTACTACCACAGTACCGTCCCTCACAAGCCATTATTACCACAGTACCGTCCCTCACCAGCCATTACTACCACAGTACCGTCCCTCACCAGCCATTACTATCAAAGTACCGTCTCTCATCAGCCATTACTACCACAGTACCGTCCCTCACCAGCCATTACTACAACAAAATCGTCCCTAACCAGCCATTACTATCACAGTACCGTTCCTCACCAGCCATTACTGCCACAGTACCGTCCCTCACCAGCCAATACTACCACAGTACCGTCCCTCACCAGCCATTACTGCAACAGTACCGTCCCTCACTAGCCATTACTATCAAAGTACCGTCCCTCACCAGCCATTACTACCACAGTACCGTCCCTCACCAGCCATTACTATCACAGTACCGTTTCTCAACAGCCATTACTACCACAGTACCGTCCCTTACCAGCCATTACTACCACAGTACCGTCCCTCACCAGCCATTACTACCATAATACCGTCCTTCACCAGCCATTACTACCACAGTACCGTCCCTTACCAGCCATTACTACCAGAGTATCGTCCCTCACCAGCCATTACTATCATCGTACTGTCCCTCACAAGCCATTACTACCACAGTACCGCCCCTTACCAGCCATTATTACCACAGTATCGTCCCTCACCAGCCATTACTGCCACAGTACCGTCCCTCACCAGCCATTACTAGCACAGTACCGTCCCTCACCAGCCATTGCTGCCACAGTACCGTTCCTCACCAGCCATTACTACCTCAGTACCGTCCCTCACCAGCCATTACTACCACAGTACCGTCCCTCCGAACCCATTACTATCATGTGGGAGTTCGATACGTGGATTAGGGTAGAAATACTCACGGAGGCTGTTATTACTTATAATTGCTGTTATGTGGAGGGAGCCCGCAGCCGTTACCTGTCTCCTTGGTTACACTCGTAATACTGACTAGCCGGCTGGCCAGTACCCCGTAGTGGGTCTTTTGAAATAATGTCAGCTCAGCACAGACCGTGACTCAAGACGGTTGGTCGTTGAGTCAACGGACAGGTTACTGGTAACTGGTTACTACTACTGAGACTGGTAACTGGTTACTACTACTGAGAGCTCGGCGACGCTAACGTATGTCGTCCCGACATACAACTAATACGAACTAGAGATGGCAGGTATACGGCTTGGGCTGATTCTATACAATGTCAAAGTACACAACATGAAACATTATAGATACATAAGTAGAACATTGGAATGAAAGCTTACGTAACTGAACTGTAATGTAATACAAGGTATACTATAGTACAACTTAAAACTCAACAAATGAACAACGAACTCAACATTGAGATTACAAGTGATAAAAACAAAAATTTTGATCGATCGATCTGTATTCATGTGATCTACGGATTCTGAGGAAGGAATATATACAAAGAAAGAGTGTTTAACAGAAAGGCAGATTCGGTGCACGCAAATCTAGACTGTTAACTCTCAGAATGCGGAGAGAACATGAACACAAAAAAAAAATTCTTGAACACTGATAAGTTGATACTGTAATTATTCATCTATAGAGGTTATTTACATTTAACCCCAACTCTGCTAGGGTAAGATTGGCATATGCAGAATGGGTGTCATCTCTGGGAGGATCAAACTCTGTAGCATTGGCTAACTCATGCTGTATTTGAGGCAAATCTGAATTGGAAGTTACAAATGATACTTGAGGATTTCTCAATACCTGTCGTGTACGTAGGGAATAACGACATTCAGGTTGATCGTCAGACTGAGTATCAGAGGAAGAGAGTACAGGATCAGGAGGATTGTCAGAGTCTGTCACATTAGTCTGGGTTGGAACATCATTATCATCACATACTAACTTCATATGATCCAAATGCGATTCTTTATACTGACCAGTACTAATCTCTCTAACCTTATACTTATTACCAGTGATATGTTCAACTACGCGATAAGGACCAACAAACTTTTGATCAAGCTTTGGCATTGCAGACGTTTTGTTAAAATTAGTCAGCATAACTCTCGAACCTACTCTGATTTTGGATGGCTTTACTCGAGTATTTGCGACTCTTGTAAATTCAGCTGTTGATTTATGAAGTGTTTCACGGATTCTTCTAAAAACACTTTGAGCTAAGCTGGTACGAGTTGCTACGAAATCATCAGGGTTGTAATTTGGTTTCGGATTAGAATATAACAACTCATAAGGCAAACGTTTATCTACACCATACAATGCATAATGTGGAGTGTCACCTATAGAAACATTGTAAGCAGAATTTATAGCACACTGCACATCAGGTATAACTTCATCCCAAGTTTCACTATTGGGATTGATAGTGGCTCTCAATACATCAAGTACTTTCTTATTGGTTCGTTCCGCTAACCCATTGCTGGCAGGATGATGAGGAACAATGGTGGATTTAGAGATCTTGTACAAGGTACACAAATTTTCAAGAATTTCATTACAGAATTCACCTCCATTATCTGTTACTAGGGACTTAGGGGTGGTATGCCTGCAGATAATGCATTCTTTAAACGCTTTAGCTACTGTCTCGGCAGTCTTATCTGCAATAGGAACTAACTCGCAATATCTGGTGAAATGGTCTACCATAACACACAGATGTTTGTTGCCTTGGAGGGAACATTGGAAATTAGTTAACAAATCTAGCGCAACTCTTTCCCAAGGTTCGCTAGTAGTTGGATACACTTGGATTGGATTAGGACCATTAGCATTGCCTTTATGTTGCATGCAGACACTACATTTCTTAACATACTCAGAAATATCAGTTGCCATACGAGGCCAAAAGTATTTCAATCTGGCTTGTTTTACTGAACGATCCATACCAGGGTGTGCAACACCTGGTACATCGTGAACTAGCTGTAAGGCTACGTTCACTAGTGACTGTGGAATTACTAACTGGTATACTCTTCTGCTTGGAGTACCCAACTCGGCTGTTCGATACAGTAATTCTTGGTTCATGAGAAAGTCACTGATGGGAGCTGGTGGCTTCACAGTCAGAATAAGATCTTCCTGGAGCAGGAATCGTATCACACCAGACCACATGGGATCTGTTCGTTGAGCATTCTTTACATCTTCAGCACTAAATGGAGGGTCTGCAGTTACTATACTAACATGTCGCGATAAGGCATCTGCGACTACATTTGACTTGCCAGGTAAATGCTCAAAGGTGGGATTGAACTCTTGGATAGTCAAGGTCCATCTAGCTAACCTTCCAGTAGGTTGTTTGTTCTGGAATAAGGGTATCAGTGGAGCATGATCTGTCAAGACATGAACAGAGTACTGATAAATAATGTCTCGGAAGTGCTTTAAAGACCATACTATTGCTAAAGCTTCTTGCTCAGTTACTGTATAATTACGTTCAGCCTTTGTAAGGACGCGACTAGCAAATGCAACTGCGTTGTACTTGCCATCGGTCTTCTGAGCTAGTACGGCACCTATGCCAATTGAACTAGCATCAGTTGTCAGATAGAAAGGCTTAGAAAAATCTGGAAATTTCAAAATTGGAGCAGATGTTAGCTTTTCTTTTAGAGTTTGGAATGCTCTTTCTTGACGGAAGGTCCAAACAAAAGGAGCATCTTTCTTAAGCAACTCAGTTAGAGGAACAGCTATGGAAGAAAAATTGGCAATGAAAGATCTATAAAAACCTGCTAAGCCCACAAAGGATCTTACAGCATCAGCAGTTTTGGGAGTTGGAAAATTTAGTACTGCAGTTACTTTACTTTGGTCAGTCGTAACCCCTCTAGGAGTGACTACGTGACCAAGAAACTTAATTTCTGATCTGAAAAATTGACATTTTGACAGTTTGATCTTTAAATTGGCTTCTTCAAGCTTACCAAGTACTACATCAAGTCTTTTCAAGTGTGTATCCACGTCTTTAGACATGACGATTACGTCATCTAAGTACACCATAAGTGCATTACCTATGAGACCTCTAAAGATATTAGTCATGAGCCTTGAGAACGTGATAGGGGAAGATCGTAATCCAAATGCCATACGGAAGAAGTGATAATGACCTGTAGGAGTGGAGAATGCAGTTAGTTCTTGGCTGTCCTCGTGAAGATGGACTTGCCAAAACCCTTGTAACAAATCTAGGGTTGAAAAGACTTTGTTATCTCCGATATTACGTAAAAGATCACCCAGTACAGGGAGTGGAAAGCGATCTGGAATGGTTTTTGCGTTTAACTTCCTAAAGTCAATTACTGGACGCCAAGTACCATCCTTCTTAGGTACTAGTATCAAGGGTGCATTCCAAGGTGAATTGCTAGGTGCAATAACTCCATCATCAAGCATTTGATTGATCAATTCTTCTGCGACAGCAACTTGTGAATGAGGCATTCTGTACGCAGGTATGTAGATAGGTCTAGTACCAGGTTCAAGTGGAATACGATGGGACAATAAGTTCGTTATACCCATCTTCTCACCTGGTAAAGCAATGGCTTTACGACGTTTGTTCAACAGAGTCAACAAACGCTTGACTTCATCTGGGAAGTCAGTGGGAGCTAAGTCTTTCTCCTCAACTGGTGGAACAGATTGATCCAGTGCAGTGGATGTGGTCTCCCCGGCAGAAATAGCACCGACCCACTGGTCAGGTGACAACTCATCCTCTACCTGAACAGGGTAAGGATAGTGAACAAGGTCAACAAGATTGGTATTTGCTCTAAGGCGAACACTGTGACCAGAAGTGTTGGCCAGGTAGAAATGGATCTTACTATCTCTTACAACATGTAAGGATGGTTCAACAAATAGACCTTTTACTTTGCAGGAATCACTGTCAACTAGGACGTTATCACCATCTGGAACACTAGGAACAACTACAGACACTCTAGTGAGAGCACTAGCCGCAACAGAAACGTCTTTCTGCAGACGGCATGTGACATCAACAAGAGATGGCATTACTAGTTGCAAGTAATTGTTTTCCGACAAGGCGTCCCCTGTGGAGAAACTACTACTCGAACTAGCAGGCATTGCAGGGATAGGTTGAGCACTCAAGGCAATCTGAGCGTCCTCGGACACTTGAGGCATCGGACTATCCTGCAATTCTGAAGGTATAGGTGGAACACTGATGGGAGTGACAGAATTACCAGTGCCTGACCGCTTGGGTACGCTACTGGAGAATGCATTAGCTTGTAAGGACTTAATCCGTACATCATACTCTGCAGCAGTATAACAGATTTCGGATCCAAGCTGGTAACCCCAGAATGGAACGATCAAGTCGTCAATTTGTGCATGCCATCGATAAGGGTCGAGCACAATGCGTAAGTCTCGCATGGAAGCAAATCCCAGTAGAAGGTCACCAGGGAAAGTAATCTGATCGACAACAAGGAAGGAAACAGTGAAGTCTCTACCTTGGATAGAAAAGGTTAGGGCAGTCGTACCTCGGACACGCAGGTGAGAACCAGATACTCCACTAAGGGAGGACACAGGAGTCGGTTCTACGAGAAGGACATGTCGTAACTTCTTATCCTTAAACAAACTAGACCTAATAATATTGATTTGCGCACCAGAGTCCATGAACAATTGAACGGGCGCATTATAGACAGATGCTTGCACTATAGGGCCTATGGTTGCATTGGAAGTTATGTGCAAACAAAAAGGTGGATTTTCATCAGAAAAGACTTGTTCTACTCCATCCCCAAAATCATCTATGTCAGAGACATGTGAAGCAACATCATCAGCAGGGTTGTCATTCTCGAGACTGCTTAAGGCTTCAAAGGAGTTGTGAACGGGGATGGTGTACTCATTATCACCTACTGTCACCATGGGACGGTTTGACTGGGGCGCTCGAATTCCCCCGAATTGGAAGAACGAGCCTGGTTCTGGTTAGTTTGAGAATTGAAAGAATGAGCCTGATTCTGGTTATTTTGAAAACCACGAGATCTGTTTCCTCTACGGGTTCTGCGGTTGGAACGACCACGGAAAGATCTAGAGTACTGCAGGTTATAGAGAGCATTACACTCAGATGTGTCATGTCCATGTATTCTATGATAAGTACAGTAGGGAAGATCTGAGTACTCATCATCAGTACGACGTCTCTTAGGGTAACTATCAGGACAATTAATTGCAATATGGCCACGGAAACCACAGTTGTAACAATTCCGCCGACTATGGTTACTGAATGTACTATGAATACTACGAGGTGTATAACGACTCTGTACACTGGTTCTTGATGATCTCTGAGATGGTTGACGACTACGATTTGTCTCTGTGGCGCAAACAAGAGGTGGTGCAGACTGAGGCATATGTGTGACATTACTTTTGATACAAGGGAAAGTACCCTGGGGGCACAAGGAACGTACATGATTTAAGGCTGTAAGAGGTTCCATCGTTACAGTTGGAGGATGAGCCTCATAAGCACACACAGAAGCAGGCGGCATTAGTTCTTTAATTGCTCCAAAAGCTGCTATTTTAGCAATTGATTCTGTAAATGGTTTAGCCTCGTCAGGGAGAAAAGAGGATGATTGGACAGCATTGATAAATGATGATAAAAGTTTGTCTAATCTAACAGCAAATGCACTCAACGATTCATTACTCATGGGTGTAGCATTCACTAGTTCCCTAAGAACGACATATGGATCAGCTGTTTTTACTGGGACAAGGAAAGAACGAATCAGTTCCTCATATTGTGACCACCTAGTAAGATTCCTGAAGTCTCGCATATCAAGGAGATCAACAACGTGAACAGCAGCAGGAGATCGATAAAGAGCTTCTTTAGCAAGTCTGATAAGGCTTTCCTCTGAAGGAGGACCTTCAGCTAGGGCACTAGCACGAGAACGAATGGCTGCAAACCATGCTTCAAGACTATGTACATGGCCATTGAATAAAGGTAACGCATCAAGGGAATCACGAGTATAACTATAATATCTCGGTGTCTGGGTCGGTCTGTCAGTCGGTAAGGAACTGTGAGGACTGATGACAGGAGCAGCAATAGTCTGAGAGGTCTGAGTGTCGACATTCACTAAAGTATCACTTGACGGTATGTGAGACATAATGGCAAAGTAACACGAGAACAATTAAAGCAAAAATAATGAACAATAAAATGATATAAAATTCTAGAATTGAAATGAAAAGATATACAACTAATTTTGCAGAATAATGTCTAAATACACTGCAAGAGGAAGGAAAACTCAATTTAAAGGACTATTGACCAAGAAAAAAAAAAAATTTACATAGAAATATACAAGTAAAAATATTACTGGAGACTGAATTAAATTCAAAATGAGCTGTCTTTACTCTTGCTAATAAAAAAAATTAATTAAATTATTTAAATCAAAGTGAAAGTGTAAAATAAAATTATTAAATTGTTAACTGGGAAATTTTAAATATTTTCTAAGAATGCATAGACAAAATTAAATTATAAATCATAAAAATAGCAATAAAAGAAAATAATTCACTGCAGAACAGTTCAACAAAATAATTCACTTCAGAACAAGTGCAACAAAATAAGGTGTAGAAACAATCACTGCAGTAATAAAGTGTCACTGGGAAAACTCAGGTAAAATAATGAATTAAAATATGAAGACCAAAAAAAAAAAAAAATTAACTGATTGAACACTTTAACTCTTAATTGTAAATTAGACAAAACAATTTACTCAACCAGAGTAAGGAAAACACTTTACGTTAAAAGTAATTGAAATTGCATCAAGAGTGAATTTGTTCAAGAATTATAAAAAAAAAATAAAACACAGGAACAAAACAGGGAATATAACACTTACAGTGGCGGAGCACCCAACAGTATTAGTTTATTCTTACAACAAATTCCTGCTGTGACTGATACAACAAAATCTTGCTGTGACTGATACGACAAAAATTTGCTGGCAAAAATAATGGTACACAGTCTGCGAAAAAATTAGAGGAATGAGACACTGTTGGCATACGAAAAAAAAGACACACATAGAAATAAATGGATAATTTGGTATGCTGAAAGAATACAATAAAAAAAAAATGAATCACTTCACACAGGGTGACTGACTGGTACACTACACAATAATACTTACTAGAGACAGGAGTAGCATAAGAAAAAACACAGAATAAAAAATATAAGATAAATAAAAACACTGAAAAATATTGTAAAAATTAACGAGTCAAAGAAAAACTGAAAACACAAGGTTTAGAGTACACAAGCAATTTTACTATAAATGTCTCACACACGCAAATGTCTTTAAATGCAAGAAAAATATCTCAAGAAAATTATCACTGGAGTCGGGAGTAGTAGACGGGTGATTACTGGTGATGAGGTGAAGATATTGTCCTGTGGGCGGGCGGTGTTTCCTCTTCCACTCGCACTGTTGTCGTGAAGAATGTGCTTTCTAGGCGAACTCACATAACTGGCTTTATCGGTGGCACCAGCTACAATCTCTTGACCAATTATGTGAGCCAAAACAGTACTAGGACCCGGTACAAGGGTGCAAACAACCACAGGTAGATGAGTGGATGGCTGGTGGTGGTGGAAGAGAGTGGTGGTGGTGGGGTAGTGTGAGTAGAGGGGGGGGTGGTGGGTGTGACTCTCGCTGGGGTACTGCCGCGCACCCCGGGTGGTGGGAGAGAGTGGTGGGGGGGGACGCTGGGGGTCTGCCGCGCACCCCACTCACCCACGAAGGTGGCTTGGAAACCCACTCTATGCCACAGGAATGGTAAAAACCACTCTTAGCATCCAACAGGGAGCACAAAGCGATATAAACAATACCTCAGAGGAACTTGGCTTACTTCTTACTGCGTGGCTTACTTCTCTCTCGCAGCTGGGTTAGAAGCTGGGTTGGCTGACTGGCTTACCCCACGAGAATGGATGACTGGAAGACGTGTAACGATGCACAAAGCACGGAGGAGCAGTTGGATGACAGGAGACAGGCTGGATGATAGGCTGACTGGCATTCACTTCCACAGTCTGGCTTACTGACTGGCTTAATTGCAAATCCGGGTCAACCCCTCGGAGATTGAAGCAATTAGCACACGAACTAAGCCAGGAAGCTTGAAACGGCTGCAACAGGCTTGCAGGATGAAAACTGTGAGGGGAGTCAGCTGCTGCTGGCTGGTGGTGCGCGAGGGTAGAGCTGGTGGCTGGAGGTTCACCTATGACCCTGCCGGCTACTCACAACAGTCTTCAAACGCCTTGAATTACCCTTAAAAACGTAAATCCACGCTCCACACCGCTGCACACCATTTATCATGTGGGAGTTCGATACGTGGATTAGGGTAGAAATACTCACGTAGGCTGTTATTACTTATAATTGCTGTTATGTGGAGGGAGCCCGCAGCCGTTACCTGTCTCCTTGGTTACACTCGTAATACTGACTAGCCGGCTGGCCAGTACCCCGTAGTGGGTCTTTTGAAATAATGTCAGCTCAGCACAGACCGTGACTCAAGACGGTTGGTCGTTGAGTCAACGGACAGGTTACTGGTAACTGGTTACTACTACTGAGACTGGTAACTGGTTACTACTACTGAGATTACTACTACAGTACCGTCCCTCACCAGCCATTACTACGACAGTACCGTTCCTCACCAGCCATTACTACCACAGTACCGTCCCTCACCAGCCATTACTACCACAGTACCGTCCCTCACCAGCCATTACTATCACAGTACCGTCCCTCACCAGCCATTACTACCACAGTACCGTCCCTCACCAGCCATTACTACCACAGTACCGTCCCTCACCAGACATTACTACCACAGTACCGTCCCTCACCAGCCATTACTGCCACAATACCGTCCCTCACCAGCCATTACTACCACAGTACCGTCCCTCACCAGCCATTACTACCACAGTACCGTCCCTCACCAGCCATTACTGCCACAATACCGTCCCTCACCAACCATTAATACCACAGTACCGTCCCTCACCAGCCATTACTACCACAGTACCGTCCCTCACCAGCCATTACTGCCACAATACCGTCCCTCACCAACCATTAATACCACAGTACCGTCCTTCACCAGCCATTACTACCACAGTACCGTCCCTTACCAGCCTTTGATTACAAATGTTAGTTTAATATGTTTATTATGCACCCCATACCCATCCTGTGGGCGGTAGTCAAAAGATTTCAGAGGTACATAATTGGTCCAGGAACTGGACTCCAAAGTTTTGATAGCTGAGCAAGTTACAGAGGTAATGAACTCACAATTTACAAAGGTAATGAACTCACAATTTACAAAGGTAATGAACTCACAATTTACAAAGGTAATGAACTCCAGGTAGGTCTAGTCACAATCATGACAAGATATTACAAATGTAAGTAGGATTTTTGTAGTGCATCACTATTGCCAACTACAGAAGAAACCTGCTAAACTTAATATGCTTTGAAAACACATAGATTTTATTTTGATTATAAGCAACAGCGAAAATTACATTAGTATAAAATCATCGATTTATGTTTAATTTACGTTAGTAGTACTGGATATTATATTTATCAACTGACAGCAAAAAAGAAGAGAAAAAATATATTGTGAGCTTGGAACGTGGAACTAATCAATACCCTGAGACTCAGGAGAGTTGCCACACTCTTATAAATACAACTACTGCGCTAAATGCACAACATGACATATCCTGGTGTGGCATCACTTCAGTAACTGCTATCACATCTAACTGCTGACGTAATTGTTGCAGTCTTAACTGTTTGTTATAAGTACACTCCTCTCTCAGTCTCTTTCTCATCTGTCTGTCATCTGTCTGGGTACTGAGTTCCGCCAACATTTAACATAGGGCTCTTTCTTCCTCACTATCTATAACATCACCAGAGAATCATCACATTACTAGTGAAAGAAACATCACATCACTAGTGAGAGTATTATCACATCACCAGTGAGTGTACCATCACATCAGTGACAGTACAATCACATCACCAGTGAGAGTATCATCACTTCACTAGTGAGAGTACCATCACATCACTAGTGAGAGTACCATCACATCACTAGTGAGAGTACCAACAAATCACCTGGAGTTTACCTGGAGAGAGTTCCGGGGGTCAACGCCCCCGCGGCCCGGTCTGTGACCAGGCCTCCTGGTGGATCAGAGCCTGATCAACCAGGCTGCTACTGCTGGTTGCACGCAAACCAACGTACGAGCCACAGCCCGGCTGGTCAGGAACCGACTTTAGGTGCTTGTCCAGTGCCAGCTTGAAGACTGCCAGGGGTCTGTTGGTAATCCCCCTTATGTATGCTGGGAGGCAGTTGAACAGTCTCGGGCCCCGGACACTTATTGTATGGTCTCTTAACGTGCTAGTGACACCCCTGCTTTTCATTGGGGGGATGTTGCATCGTCTGCCAAGTCTTTTGCTTTCGTTTACCTGGAGGGAGTTCCGGGGGTCAACGCCCCCGCGGCCCGGTCTGAGACCAGGCCTCCTGGTGGATCAGAGCCTGATCAACCAGGCTGTTGCTGCTGGCTGCACGCAAACCAACATACGAGCCACAGCCCGGCTGATCCGGAACTGACTTTAGGTGCTTGTCCAGTGCCAGCTTGAAGACTGCCAGGGGTCTGTTGGTAATCCCCCTTATGTGTGCTGGGAGGCAGTTGAACAGTCTCGGGCCCCTGACACTTATTGTATGGTCTCTTAACGTGCTAGTGACACCCCTGCTTTTCATTGGGGGGATGGTGCATCGTCTGCCAAGTCTTTTGCTTTCGTAGTGGGTGATTTTCGTGTGCAAGTTCGGTACTAGTCCCTCTAGGATTTTCCAGGTGTATATAATCATGTATCTCTCCCTCCTGCGTTCCAGGGAATACAGGTTTAGGAACCTCAAGCGCTCCCAATAATTGAGGTGTTTTATCTCCGTTATGCGCGCAGTGAAAGTTCTCTGTACATTTTCTAGGTCGGCAATTTCACCTGCCTTGAAAGGTGCTGTTAGTGTGCAGCAATATTCCAGCCTAGATAGAACAAGTGACCTGAAGAGTGTCATCATGGGCTTGGCCTCCCTAGTTTTGAAGGTTCTCATTATCCATCCTGTCATTTTTCTAGCAGATGCGATTGATACAATGTTATGGTCCTTGAAGGTGAGATCCTCCGACATGATCACTCCCAGGTCTTTGACGTTGGTGTTTCGCTCTATTTTGTGGCCAGAATTTGTTTTGTACTCTGATGAAGATTTAATTTCCTCATGTTTACCATATCTGAGTAATTGAAATTTCTCATCGTTGAACTTCATATTGTTTTCTGCAGCCCACTGAAAGATTTGGTTGATGTCTGCCTGGAGCTTTGCAGTGTCTGCAATGGAAGACACTGTCATGCAGATTCGGGTGTCATCTGCAAAGGAAGACACGGTGCTGTGGCTGACATCCTTGTCTATGTCGGATATAAGGATGAGGAACAAGATGGGAGCGAGTACTGTGCCTTGTGGAACAGAGCTTTTCACCGTAGCTGCCTCGGACTTTACTCTGTTGACGACTACTCTCTGTGTTCTGTTAGTGAGGAAATTATAGATCCATCGACCGACTTTTCCTGTTATTCCTTTAGCACGCATTTTGTGCGCTATTACGCCATGGTCACACTTGTCGAAGGCTTTTGCAAAGTCTGTATATATTACATCTGCATTCTTTTTGTCTTCTAGTGCATTTAGGACCTTGTCGTAGTGGTCCAATAGTTGAGACAGACAGGAGCGACCTGTTCTAAACCCATGTTGCCCTGGGTTGTGTAACTGATGGGTTTCTAGATGGGTGGTGATCTTGCTTCTTAGGACCCTTTCAAAGATTTTTATGATATGGGATGTTAGTGCTATTGGTCTGTAGTTCTTTGCTGTTGCTTTACTGCCCCCTTTGTGGAGTGGGGCTATGTCTGTTGTTTTTAGTAACTGTGGGACGACCCCCGTGTCCATGCTCCCTCTCCATAGGATGGAAAAGGCTCGTGATAGGGGCTTCTTGCAGTTCTTGATGAACACAGAGTTCCATGAGTCTGGCCTTGGGGCAGAGTGCATGGGCATGTCATTTATCGCCTGTTCGAAGTCATTTGGCGTCAGGATAACATCGGATAGGCTTGTGTTAATCAAATTTTGTGGCTCTCTCATAAAAAATTCATTTTGATCTTCGACTCTCAGTCTGGTTAGCGGCTTGCTAAAAACTGAGTCATATTGGGACTTGAGTAGCTCACTCATTTCCTTGTTGTCATCTGTGTAGGACCCATCTTGTTTAAGTAGGGGCCCAATACTGGACGTTGTTCTCGATTTTGATTTGGCATAGGAGAAGAAATACTTTGGGTTTCTTTCGATTTCATTTATGGCTTTTAGTTCTTCCCGCGATTCCTGACTCCTAAAGGATTCTTTTAGCTTAAGTTCGATGCTTGCTATTTCTCTGACCAGTGTCTCCCTACGCATTTCAGATATATTGACCTCTTTTAGCCGCTCTGTTATTCTTTTCCGTCGCCTGTAAAGGGAGCGCCTGTCTCTTTCTGTTTTACATCTACTCCTCCTTTTTCTTAGAGGAATAAGCCTTGTGCATACATCGAGTGCTACCGAGTTAATCTGTTCTAGGCATAAGTTGGGGTCGGTGTTGCTTAGTATATCTTCGTAGTGAGTGATTTTTGTGTGCAAGTTCGGTACTAGTCCCTCTAGGATTTTCCAGGTGTATATAATCATGTATCTCTCCCGCCTGCGTTCCAGGGAATACAGGTTCAGGAACCTCAAGCGCTCCCAGTAATTTAGGTGTTTTATCTCCGTTATGCTCGCCGTGAAGGTTCTCTGTACATTTTCTAGGTCAGCAATTTCACCTGCCTTGAAAGGTGCTGTTAGTGTGCAGCAATATTCCAGCCTAGATAAAACAAGTGACCTGAAGAGTGTCATCATGGGCTTGGCCTCCCTAGTTTTGAAGGTTCTCATTATCCATCTTGTCATTTTTCTAGTTAGTTTAGTTTAATATGTTTATTATGCACCCCATACCCATCCTGTGGGCGGTAGTCAAAAGATTACAGAGGTACATAATTGGTCCAGGGACTGGACTCCAAAGTTTTGATAGCTGAGCAAGTTACAGAGGTAATGAATTCACAATTTACAAAGGTAATGAACTCACAATTTACAAAGGTAATGAACTCCAGGTAGGTCGTCACAATCATGACAAGTTACAAAGATATTTACAGATTGCAGAGGTACGTAATGGGTCCAGGACTGGGCCCCCAAAGTTTTGATGGCTGAACTAGGTACAAGGTAATGAACTCACAAGTTACAAAGGTAATGAATACTGTAAGAATGGTTACTTACGTTTATACATGGCTACAATCATGAACAAATTATAGTGTATTGTGCAATTCACACTTCCACACCCGGTCACAACTGTAATGAGTTATTGGTGCAAATATTGATTGTTGAGACACACACACACACACATATACAAATTCATACACACACACACACACATAAACACACACACACACACACACACACACACACACACACACACACACACACACACACACACACACACACACATACATACACAAACTCATACACACACACGCACACGCTCATACACACACACACACGGGGCCAGGAGCTCGGACTCGACCCCCCGCAACCTCAACTAGGTGAGTACACACACACACACTCATACACACACACACACACTCATACACATATACACGAACACACAAACACACAAACACACACACACACACACACACACACACACACACACACACACACACACACACACACATACACACACACACACACACACACACACACACACACACACACACACACACACACACACACACACACACACACACACACACACACACACACACTTTTTATAGTAGATGCGATTGATACAATGTTATGGTTCTTGAAGGTGAGATCCTCCGACATGATCACTCCCAGGTCTTTGACATTGGTGTTTCGCTCTATTTTGTGGCCAGAATTTGCTTTGTACTCTGATGAAGATTTAATTTCCTCGTGTTTACCATATCTGAGTAATTGAAATTTCTCATCGTTGAACTTCATATTGTTTTCTGCAGCCCACTGAAAGATTTGGTTGATGTCCGCCTGGAGCCTAGCAGTGTCTGCAATGGAAGACACTGTCATGGAGATTCGGGTGTCATCTGCAAAGGAAGACACGGTGCTGTGACTGACATCCTTTTCTATATCAGATATGAGGATGAGGAACAAGATGGGAGCGAGTACTGTGCCTTGTGGAACAGAGCTTTTCACCGTAGCTGCCTCGGACTTTACTCTGACTACTACTCTCTGTGTTCTGTTTGCGAGGAAATTATAGATCCATCGACCGACTTTTCCTGTTATTCCTTTAGCACGCATTTTGTGCGCTATTACGCCAAGGTCACACTTGTCGAAGGCTTTTGCAAAGTCTGTATATATTACATCTGCATACTTTTTGTCTTCTAGTGCATCTAGGACCTTGTCGTAGTGATCCAATAGTTGAGACACATAGGAGCGACCTGTTCTAAACCCATGTTGCCTTGGGTTGTGTAATTTATGGGTTTCTAGATGGGTGGTGATCTTGCTTCTTGGGACCCTTTCAAAGATTTTTATGATATGGGATGTTAGTGCTATCGGTCTGTAGTTCTTTGCTATTGCTTTACTGCCCCCTTTGTGGAGTGGGGCTATGTCTGTTGTTTTTAGTACCTGTGGGACGACCCCCGTGTCCATGCTCCCTCTCCATAGGATGGTAAAAGCTCGTGATAGGGGCCCGGTGGCCTGGTGGCTAAAGCTCCCGCTTCACACACGGAGGGCCCGGGTTCGATTCCCGGCGGGTGGAAACATTTCGACACGTTTCCTTACACCTGTTGTCCTGTTCACCTAGCAGCAAATAGGTACCTGGGTGTTAGTCCTGGTGTGGGTCGCTCTGGGGGACAAGATAAGGATGGAAATAAGTTAACAGCTCGTGATATCCGGGGGGAAATCTTATCTTATCTTATCTTATCTTATCTTCTTGCAGTTCTTGATGAACACGGAGTTCCATGAGTCTGGCCCTGGGGCAGAGTGCATGGGCATGTCATTTATCGCCTGTTCGAAGTCATTTGGCGTCAGAATAACATCAGATAGGCTTGTGTTAACCAAATTCTGTGGCTATCTCATAAAAAATTCATTTTCATCTTCGACTCTCAGTCTGGTTAGCGGCTTGCTAAAAACTGAGTCATATTGGGACTTGAGTAGCTCACTCATTTCCTTGCTGTCATCTGTGTAGGATCCATTTTGTTTAAGTAGGGGCCCAATACTGGACGTTGTTCTCGACTTTGATTTGGCATAGAAGAAATACTTTGGGTTTCTTTTGATTTCATTTATGGCTTTTAGTTCTTCCCGCGATTCCTGACTCCTATAAGATTCCTTTAGCTTAAGTTCGATGCTTGCTATTTCTCTGACCAGTGTCTCCCTAGTCTTCCATTGTAACAGATATAGCGTCTGATCATTTCCCTAGGCTAACCTCACTAGATATTTGTAATACTATCCTTCCTGGTGGGATATTCAAACGGAAACGTTTTAATGTTCCCACTGATCAGCATGATGACTTTGTTGCACATGTGACTGACTGGTATAATTCCTATGAGTGTTCCTCTGTAGAGACCTTTAACAGTGATCTTGTGAGCAGTATTCAGAACTACGTAGAGCCGCCACTGAAATCTCTTGGTACTCTAAACCCAACAAACTTCCATAATAATCATACATTTTTCAAAAACCATACTTATTACAATGATTCTAAACTTCGTACACTGAAACGTACTGCTCGCAGACTAGGCCTAGCCTATAGAAAACATCGTACCCTTGGAATGCTGGGCTCTTCCAAACTGCCTTTGCTGCTGCCAGAGAGCGTATGACAGAGCTGCGGCAAACAGACTGGGAAAAGTTTGTCAACGGTCTTAATGCTCACACCCCACTTAGCCGGGCTTGGAGGGACATAAATAGAATTAAGGGTAACAGAACTGGGCAGATCGCGCACCCTCATCCCTTACATAGGGCGAATGAGTTAGTCAGTGCTTGGGCTGCTACATCTAGCTATGACAATCTTCCCAGTACCACACAGGCAAAATTAAATGACAAATATGATGCAAGGGAGAGACTTGTTTGCTTTATGCTCAGCAAGGCAGATGATTGCAACATTCCTTTCACTAATTATGAACTTGATGCAGCACTAACTAAGGGCAACTCCACGTCGCCTGGTGAGGATGGTATTACTTACAACATACTCAGATTGCTGTGTCGAGTACCAGGTAATCCATTACTTGAATTATATAACATGAGCTATGTAACTGGGGAGCTCCCTCAATCTTGGACCAACAGCCTCATCATTCCAATTCCTAAGCCCAATCAACAAAATGCATTTCGCCCAATATCTCTTACTAGCTGCTTGTGTAAAACATTTGAGAGAATGATTCTTAATCGTCTCATGTACAGAATCAAGCAATTTTTGTCTCCCCGGTTACATGGTTTCATGCATGGAAGGAGCGTGCATCATTGCATAGCCACCTTTCTCACCCTGTACACTGACAGCTCATACACTACCTTCCTTGACCTTAAATCCGCTTTCGATGTAGCCAACCGACATGTAATCATTAGTGAACTTGCCAGAATGGATGTTGGAGGATGGCTTCTCCGCTGGATTAAAGGCTATCTGTCCAACAGAAAATCGTCTGTGTTGTTCCAGGGACATAGAAGTGTAACTAAAGACTTTGAATTAGGAACCCCACAGGGAGGTGTGCTCAGTCCCACACTGTTCAATATTCTTATTAATGCATTACTTAATGCTATGCCTAGTCAGCCCCATCATTATGTGATTAGTTTTGCTGATGATATAATGATTCACACCACCGGATTCTCCAACACCCAAAACATTCATAATCATGTACTAGCCTTGTGTCAGGACTTGGGGTTGATAATCTCTACTGATAAAACAAGGATACTCAATAGGCGTCCTCCTCGACAGAGAGGCACAGTTCGTCAGATCCAATTGCATGATGGGTCTCTTCTAGAATATGTAAGCAGATACAGGTATCTAGGTTTTGAGGTTCCACTACTTGGACCTGTTGTAACAAGACTTTGTCGCGAATACAAAGAACGACTAAGAGCACTTAGAGTTGTGGCAGGGCTTCACCCCAGGTATGGTGCTAATGTTAAAATTGTGAAAATGATGTATCTTGCTTATATTAGATCATTGGTTGATTATGCTGCGCCTCTACTTGCTCTTGTGTCTGACTGGAAGCTTGGAGGGCTGGAAAAACTGCAGAACGAAGCAATGAGGATCATTTTAGGATGCCCTCGTACTGCCCAAATTTTAAATATGCAAAAAGAACTTGATATTCCAAGCATCAGAGATCGTGTTACTGAAAGAAATATTCTAATTGGGGTTAATATGCTCAGGCAAGCTCATTCAAACCCCTGCACAGAAGCCCTCCAAACTTTCCTCAGCACTGGTGAACACTCCTCCAGATGGATCGAAAAAACTGGAACCGACCTCCGCATGAATCAGATACATGATCTATGTCAAGTAAGGCAACAGCGGCACTTCTCCGCTCCATGGAATATTACCCCATTCCAAACTACCATTCCTCCATTTCCCCCCAAACTACTTCTTAAATCACAACCAAAACTTCGCCTTGAAGCCAAACATGAGGCCTTAAGCTGTATTGATAACTTAGTCACACAGCACACACTCTCGCAAATTATTTACGCTGATGGTTCTGTTCACCAATCCACTGGTGCAGCTGGTAGTGTTGCTGTTGTCGTAAAGAGTGATGGTTCTCTTAAAGAAATTGGAGCACGCATCAATAATTGGGCCTCTACCCTTCAGACAGAACTGTTTGCCATACTCCTTGCACTGAAATGTATCTATGTATCTAAGATTGACAGTTTAATTGTAACTGATTCTCTGTCATCCATAAATGCTCTCAACTCATTAAGCATAAATTGTGGCATGCTTGTGTCAGAAGCCAGACACAGGTATGGTAGGATTGTGGACAGTGGAGTCAGAGTGCACATGCTGTGGATTCCATCTCACATTGGTCTTCAGATGCATGATAGAACTGATAAATTGGCTAAGCTGTATGCTTTCAAAGAGGGAGTAGATTACAATCTTGGCTTGTCAGGTAGTAGTTTGAGAACAATAATACGAAAAGAACTTCAACTGAATTTTATGGACTTAAGGCTCAGGGAGATTGACACCAGTGAGTCCATCTATCATCATTCTATCATGCAGGAGGAGCCACATGTCTACGGTGCATCCAACAAAATAAGCAGACTCGGTGGTCTGGTGGCTAAAAAGCTCCCGCTTCACACACGGAGGGCCCGGGTTCGATTCCCGGCGGGTGGAAATTCCGACACGTTTCCTTACACCTGTTGTCCTGTTCACCTAGCAGCAAATAGGTACCCGGGTGTTAGTCGACTGGTGTGGGTCGCATCCTGGGGGACAAGATTAAGGACCCCAATGGAAATAAGTTAGACAGTCCTCGATGACGCACTGACTTTCTTGGGTTATCCTGGGTGGCTAACCCTCCGGGGTTAAAAATCCGAACGAAATCTTATCTTATCTTATCTTATCTTACTGCCCGGCTCCGGCTGGGTTACAAGTATCTTTGGCAGGTTAAATCACCACCACCAGATGTAGACCAAACGAAATGTAAACTTTGCCAGATGGACTATTGTCACACCCTGCGTCATTATGTACTGGAATGTGATAAAATTAATGAATTTAGAAACAACTCACTCAGAAATGTTCAAGAAATGGCAAAGTACTTTATCCACAGTGGTATATTGCAGACCATTCTGGAGAAATACCCTGACTTTGCTAGCTGTAAATAAAGCATTACCACATGTGTGCATGTGTGTGTGTGTGTGTGTGTGTGTGTGTGTGTGTGTGTGTGTGTGTGTACACTCACCTAGTTGAGATTGCAGGGGTCGAGTCCAAGCTCCTGTGTGTGTGTGTGTGTGTGTGTGTATGAGTGTGTGTGTGTGTGTGTGTGTATGAGTGTGTGTGCATGTGTGTGTATGAGTCTGTGTATGTGTGTGTACTCACCTAATTGTACTCACCTAATTGTGGTTGCAGGGGTCGAGACTCAGCTCCTGGCCCCGCCTCTTCACTGATCGCTACTGGATCCTCTCTCTCTCTGCTTCCTGAGCTTTGTCATACCTCTTTGTCATACCGAACTTGCACACGAAAATCACTCACTACGAAAGCAAAAGACTTGGCAGACGATGCACCATCCCCCCAATGAAAAGCAGGGGTGTCACTAGCACGTTAAGAGACCATACAATAAGTGTCAGGGGACCGAGACTGTTCAACTGCCTCCCAGCACACATAAGGGGGATTACCAACAGACCCCTGGCAGTCTTCAAGCTGGCACTGGACAAGCACCTAAAGTCAGTTCCTGATCAGCCGGGCTGTGGCTCGTACGTTGGTTTGCGTGCAGCCAGCAGCAACAGCCTGGTTGATCAGGCGCTGATCCACCAGGAGGCCTGGTCACAGACCGGGCCGCGGGGGCGTTGACCCCCGAAACTCTCTCCAGGTAAACTCCAGGTCTTCTTAAAACTATGTATGGTTCCTGCCTCCACTACTTCACTTGCTAGGCTATTCCACTTGCTGACAACTCTATGACTGAAGAAATACTTCCTAACGTCCCTGTGACTCGTCTGAGTCTTCAGCTTCCAGTTGTGACCCCTTGTCCCTGTGTCCCCTCTCTGGAACATCCTATCTCTGTCCACCTTGTCTATTCCCCGCAGTATCTTGTATGTCGTTATCATGTCTCCCCTGACCCTTCTGTCCTCCAGTGTCGTCAGTCCGATTTCCCTTAACCTTTCCTCGTACGACATTCCCTTGAGCTCTGGGACTAGCCTTGTTGCAAACCTTTGTACTTTCTCTAACTTCTTGACGTGCTTGACCAGGTGTGGGTTCCAGACTGGTGCTGCATACTCCAGTATGGGCCTAACATACACAGTGTACAGTGTCTTGAACGATTCCTTATTAAGGTATCGGAACGCTATTCTCAGGTTTGCCAGGCGCCCGTATGCTGCAGCGGTTATTTGGTTGATGTGTGCCTCCGGTGATGTGCTCGGTGTTATGGTCACCCCAAGGTCTTTCTCCCTGAGTGAGGTCTGTAGTCTTTGTCCACCTAGCCTATACTCTGTCTGCGGTCTTCTTTGCCCCTCCCCAATCTTCATGACTTTGCATTTGGCTGGATTGAATTCGAGAAGCCAGTTACTGGACCACATGTCCAGCCTCTCCAGGTCTCTTTGCAGTCCTGCCTCATCCTCGTCCGATTTAATTCTTCTCATCAACTTCACGTCATCTGCGAACAGGGACACTTCAGAGTCTATTCCTTCCATCATGTCGTTCACATATATCAAAAATAGCACTGGTCCTAGAACTGACCCCTGTGGGACCCCGCTCGTAACAGGCGCCCACTGTGATACCTCTTCACGTACCATGACTCGTTGCTGCCTCCCTGTCAGGTATTCCCTTATCCATTGCAGTGCCCTTCCTTTTACGTGTGCCTGATCCTCCAGCTTCTGCACTAATCTCTTGTGGGGAACTGTGTCAAAGGCCTTCCTGCAGTCTAGGAAAACGCAATCTACCCAACCCTCTCTCTCATGTCTTACTTCTGTTACCTTGTCATAAAACTCCAGGAGGTTTGTGATACAAGATTTGCCTTCCATGAACCCATGCTGGTTTTCATTTATAATCTTGTTCCTTTCCAGGTGTTCGACCACTCTCCTCCTGATAATCTTCTCCATGACTTTGCACACAATACATGTCAGAGACACAGGTCTGTAGTTTAGTGCCTCGTTTCTGTTTCCTTTCTTAAATATGGGGACTACATTAGCTGTCTTCCATTTCTCAGGTAGTTGCCCAGTTTCAAGGGATGTGTTGAAGATTGTGGTTAGAGGCACACACAGCATCTCTGCTCCTTCTCTAAGGACCCATGGGGAGATGTTGTCCGGTCCCATCGCCTTTGAGGTGTCAAGGTCACTTAAGAGCTTCTTCACCTCCTCCTCAGTTGTTCGTATGTCATCCAACACTTGTTGGTATATTCCCTCTTGATGTTCCCTTCTGTTCTGTCTTCCCACAGCCCTTCCTGTCTCTACTGTAAAAACTTCCTTAAATCTCCTGTTCAGCTCCTCACATACCTCCTGATCATTTCTTGTGAGTTCTCCACCTTCTGTCCTTAATCTGATCACCTGGTCTTTGACTGTTGTCTTCCTCCTGATGTGGCTATACAACAGTTTCGGGTCTGTCTTGATTCTCGATGCTATGTCATTTTCATACTGTCGCTGGGCCTCCCTCCTTACCTGTGCGTACTCATTCCTGGCTCTGCGACTGATCTCCCTATTTTCGTGTGTTCTCTGCCTTCTGTACTTTTTCCATTCTCTATTGCACTTTGTTTTTGCCTCCTTACACCGTCGGGTGAACCAGGGGCTTGTTCTGGTCTTCCCGTTGTTACTGTTGCCCTTGGGAATGAACCTTTCCACTGCCTCCTTGCATTTTGTTGCTACATATTCCATCATTTCATTTACTGGCTTTCCTGCCAGTTCTCTGTCCCACTGGACCTCCCGCAGGAAGTTCTTCAACCCTATGTAGTCCCCTCTTTTATAGTCAGGCTTTTCCCATTCTACTCCTGTTATTCTCTCCACTTGCAGCTCTACTATGTATTCAAAGCACAGAACCACGTGGTCGCTAGCTCCTAGGGGACTCTCATACTTGATGTCCTCAATGTCTGAGCTGCCCAGGGTGAACACAAGGTCCAATCTTGCTGGTTCATCCTCCCCTCTCACTCTGGTAGTGTCCTTAACATGTTGGTGCATGAGGTTTTCCAGCACCACGTCCAACATCCTGGCTCTCCATGTTTCGGGACCCCCATGTGGCTCCAGGTTTTCCCAGTCAATCTCCCTGTGGTTGAAATCCCCCATAACCAGCAACTTTGCTCTGCTGGAGTGAGCTCTTCTTGCCACCTCAGCAAGTGTGTCCACCATTGCTCTGTTGCTCTCTTCATATTCCTCTCTTGGCCTCCTGCAGTTCTGTGGTGGATTATACATCACTGCAATGACCACTTTGTGTTCCCCAGACTGAAGTGTACCTGCTATGTAGTCTCTTTCTCCCGTCTCATCTATTCCTTCCATTTTCTCGAATTTCCATCTGTTTTTTACGAGCAGAGCAACCCCACCTCCCCCCCTGCCCCTTCTATCTTTCCTCATGATCTGGTATCCTGGTGGGAAGATTGCATCTGTTATTGTCTCCATGAGTTTTGTTTCTGTAACTGCTATGATGTCTGGGGACTTCTCATTGATTCTTTCTTGCCATTCCTCATGTTTATTCGTTAATCCATCTGCATTTGTGTACCAAACCTTCAACTTCTGTTCTAATACTGTAACTGTGGTGCGGGGGGTGGAAACAGAGGGATCGGTGTGTGATGGTTGGTTTGGATTGTTCAGTTGCCTTGGGGGTGTCGTGGCTGGAGTCCTTCTGCAGGTGTTTCTGGGGGGTGCGCTTGTCCTTCCATTTGATCCTGGGTCATTCTGCTCTCCTTTTTCATTTCCTCCCATTTCTCCTTTCGTTTTTGAACTCTCTCTTTCATTGTCTTCCTTTCGTCCTGTGTTCTGTCTCGGTCGAGGTACACACTCCGGAACTCCTGCTTGCCTCTCAGCCGTGCTTTCTCCTGCAGGATCATGGTTCGGGTTGATTCTGCCTTGAAAATTACTTTGAGAGGCCGATTCCTTTTCTTTGTGAACCACCCAATTCTCCGAAAATTTGCCACCTGGGTCATGTCCCCCTCGCCTATCACCTTCATGATGTCTTCAATCGCTTTTTTCTCCTCCTGCTTTCTTTCATCATAAGTTTCCCCTTTAGCTTCGTCTAGCCCATAGACAAACACGGATCTCTCCCTTTCCACCTCCCACTGTGACTCCCATTGCATCCTCTGATGTGTTTTAGTTCCTTCCCGTGGAGTGTTCCTTCCTTCAGTCCCTTCCCTCGTTATGGCCCCTATGCTTCTTGGTTTATCCTTCCTGCTCACCTGCTCCTGGCCCACACAGGTATCTGGTAAGGTCCTTGCACATGTC
The DNA here is from genome assembly GCF_038502225.1 of Cherax quadricarinatus. Lineage (NCBI taxonomy): Eukaryota > Metazoa > Arthropoda > Malacostraca > Decapoda > Parastacidae > Cherax > Cherax quadricarinatus. Next base: position 13,460,795 of record NC_091297.1, on the reverse strand, counting down.
CTAGTTCCTTCGATGTCTTCCAACCTCTCTTTCTGTCCTAGTGTGCTCCCTGTCTTTGTTTTGGCCCCATGTGGGTTTGACAGGACCTCTGCATATAGTTTAGTTTCCATGCTTCCTTCAGACCTGTTGTCTGTGTTTAATTTAGCCATTGCCGATGCTACTTCTGTAATATCTTTGTCTCTGTGCTGTTTCAGATGTCTCAGCTCCTCTTCTAATCTCTCTATCTTGATTTCTGCTTCTGTGGCCTGTTGCTTCCACCTTCTGCATTCTGCTGCTAACCTCTCTTCCATCTTCCTTTCCAGCTCATCTAGTCTCCTTCCCCAGTCTTCCTCCCTTTTTTTGAGCTCTATCTCCCATTCCTCCCTCTCAGATTCGTCCTTGGAACCCCTTGTCCTCATCCTGGTTAGGGGGAGGGGAATAGATGGTTAGGAGAGGGGATGGATGGTTGTGGGGGAGGGGGAGGATGGTTATTGGAGGGGTAGAGATAGTTGGGGGAGGGAGTTAGATGGTTTGGGGGAGAGAGGGGATGGATGGTTATGGGGGAGGGGGAGGATGGTTATTGGAGGGAGGTTGTTGGGCGGGGGTTAGACGGTTTGGGGAGGGGTTAGGTGGTTTGGGGGAGGGGTAGGTGGCTAAGGTGAGGTGGTTAGGGAAGGGGTGGTACGTGTTTGTGTCTAGTGTTTGTGTCAAGTGGTGGAGGTGTGTGTGTGTGTGTGTGTGTGTGTGTGTGTGTGTGTGTGTGTGTGTGTGTGTGGATGTGCGTGCGTGTGTGTGTGTGTGTGTGTGTGTGTGTGTGTGTGTGTGTGCGTGTGTGCGTGTGTGCGTGTGTGTGTGTGGTGTGTGTGTGTGTGTGTGTGGTGTGTGTGTGGTGTGTGTGTGTGTGTGTGTGTGTGTGTGTGGTGTGTGTGGTGTGTGTGTTTGTGTGTGTGTGTGTGTATGTGTGTGTGAGTGTGTATGTGTGTGTGTGTGTGTGTATGTGTGTGTGTGTGTTTGTGTGTGTGTGTGTGTGTGTGTGTGTATGTGTGTGTGTATGTGTGTGTGTGTGTATGTGTGTGTGTGTGTATATGTGTGTGCATGTGTGTGTATTTGTGTGTGTATGTGTGTGTGTGTGTGTGTGTGTGTGTGTGTGTGTGTATGTGCGTGTGTGTGTGTGTGTGTGTGTGTGTGTGTGTGTGTGTGTGTGTGTGTGTGTGTGTGTGTGTGTGTTTATGTGTGTGTGTGTGTGTGTGTGTGTGTGTGTGTGTGTGTGTGTGTGTGTGTGTGTGTGTGTGTGTGTGTGTGTGTGTGTGTGTGTGTGTGTGTCTCAACAATCAATATTTGCACCAATAACTACAGTTGTGACCGGGTGTGGAAGTGTGAATTGCTCATTACTCTATAATTTGTTCATGATTGTAGCCGTGTATAAACGTAAGTAACCATTCTTACAGTATTCATTACCTTTGTAACTTGTGAGTTCATTACCTTGTACCTAGTTCAGCCATCAAAACTTTGGGGGCCCAGTCCCTGGATCCATTACGTACCTCTGCAATCTGTAAATATCTTTGTAACTTGTCATGAGTGTGACTAGACCTACCTGGAGTTCATTACCTTTGTAAATTGTGAGTTCATTACCTTTGTAAATTGTGAATTCATTACCTCTGTAACTTGCTCAGCTATCAAAACTTTGGAGTCCAGTCCCTGGACCAATTATGTACCTCTGTAATCTCTTTGACTACCGCCCACAGGATGGGTATGGGGCGCATAATAAACATTAAACTAAACCTACGCATTTCAGATATATTGACCTCTTTTAGCCGCTCTGTTATTCTTTTCAGTCGCCTGTAAAGGGAGCGCCTGTCTCTTTCTATTTTACATCTACTCCTCCTTTTTCTTAGAGGAATAAGCCTTGTGCATACATTGATTGCCACTGAGTTAATCTGTTCAAGGCATAAGTTGGGGTCTGTGTTGCTTAGTATATCTTCCCAGCTTATATCGGTTAGGACTTGGTTTACTTGGTCCCACTTTATGTTTTTGTTATTGAAGTTGAATTTGGTGAATGCTCCCTCGTGACTAATCTCATTATGTCGGTCTGGGGCTCCGCGCATACATGTCTGAACCTCAATTACGTTGTCATCTGAGTATATTGTATTTGATATGGTGGCATTTCGTATCAGATCATCATTCTTAGTGAAGATGAGGTCTAGTGTATTCTACGGTCCAGTAGGCTCTATTATTTGCTGGGTTAAATTGAATTTTGTGCAGAGTCACTTGTTTGCACAGAACTGCTTAATGCCTCAAATGACGTAGTGGAAGTTTTAGCAGTAAAGGTCGAGAACCAAAACCTAGTCATTGTGGTAGTCTACAAGCCTCCGGATGCAACATCCCAGCAATTCCAGGAACAGCTGTTAAAAATTGACCACTGTCTGGAAAATCTTCCAGCTCCTGCACCCAACATCTTGCTCCTGGGGGATTTCAACTTAAGGCACCTAAAATGGAGGAATATAGCAAATAATATTGTTGCAGTAATAACACCAGGAGGCAGCTCTGATGAAAACTCACACTCACACGAGCTTTTAAATCTCTGCACAAAATTCAATTTAAACCAGCAAATAATAGAGCCTACTAGACTGGAGAATACACTAGACCTCATATTCACTAACAATGATGATCTGATAAGAAATGTCACCATATCAAAAACAATATACTCAGATCACAACATAATTGAGGTTCAGACATGTATGCGAGGAGCCCCAGACCGACAAAATGAGACTAGTCACGAGGGAGCATTCACCAAATTCAACTTCAATAACAAAAACATAAAGTGGGACCAAGTAAACCAAGTCCTAACCGATATAAGCTGGGAAGATATACTAAGCAACACAGACCCAAACTTATGCCTAGAACAGATTAACTCGGTGGCACTCGATGTATGCACAAGGCTTATTCCTCTAAGAAAAAGGAGGAGTAGATGTAAAATAGAAAGAGACAGGCGCTCCATTTACAGGCGACGGAAAAGAATAACAGAGCGGCTAAAAGAGGTCAATATATCTGAAATGCGCAGGGAGACACTGGTCAGAGAAATAGCAAGCATCGAACTTAAGCTAAAAGAATCCTTTAGGAGTCAGGAATCGCGGGAAGAACTAAAAGCTATAAATGAAATCGAAAGAAACCCAAAGTATTTCTTCTCCTATGCCAAATCAAAATCGAGAACAACGCCCAGTATTGGGCCCCTACTTAAACAAGATGGGTCCTACACAGATGACAGCAAGGAAATGAGTGAGCTACTCAAGTCCCAATATGACTCAGTTTTTAGCAAGCCGCTAACCAGACTGAGAGTCGAAGATCAAAATGAATTTTTTATGAGAGAGCCACAAAATTTGATTAACACAAGCCTATCCGATGTTATCCTGACGCCAAATGACTTCGAACAGGCGATAAATGACATGCCCATGCACTCTGCCCCAGGGCCAGACTCATGGAACTCTGTGTTCATCAAGAACTGCAAGAAGCCCCTATCACGAGCCTTTTCCATCCTATGGAGAGGGAGCATGGACACGGGGGTCGTCCCTCAGTTACTAAAAACAACAGACATAGCCCCACTCCACAAAGGGGGAAGTAAAGCAACAGCAAAGAACTACAGACCAATAGCACTAACATCCCATATCATAAAAATCTTTGAAAGGGTCCTAAGAAGCAAGATCACCACCCATCTAGAAACCCATCAGTTACACAACCCAGGGCAACATGGGTTTAGAACAGGTCGCTCCTGTCTGTCTCAACTACTGGATCACTACGACAAGGTCCTAAATGCACTAGAAGACAAAAAGAATGCAGATGTAATATATACAGACTTTGCAAAAGCCTTCGACAAGTGTGACCATGGCGTAATAGCGCACAAAATGCGCGCTAAAGGAATAACAGGAAAAGTCGGTCGATGGATCTATAATTTCCTCACTAACAGAACACAGAGAGTAGTCGTCAACAGAGTAAAGTCCGAGGCAGCTACGGTGAAAAGCTCTGTTCCACAAGGCACAGTACTAGCTCCCATCTTGTTCCTCATCCTCATATCCGACATAGACAAGGATGTCAGCCACAGCACCGTGTCTTCCTTTGCAGATGACACCCGAATCTGCATGACAGTGTCTTCCATTGCAGACACTGCAAGGCTCCAGGCGGACATCAACCAAATCTTTCAGTGGGCTGCAGAAAACAATATGAAGTTCAACGATGAGAAATTTCAATTACTCAGATATGGTAAACATGAGGAAATTAAATCTTCATCAGAGTACAAAACAAATTCTGGCCACGAAATAGAGCGAAACACCAACGTCAAAGACCTGGGAGTGATCATGTCGGAGGATCTCACCTTCAAGGACCATAACATTGTATCAATCGCATCTGCTAGAAAAATGACAGGATGGATAATGAGAACCTTCAGAACTAGGGAGGCCAAGCCCATGATGACACTCTTCAGGTCACTTGTTCTATCTAGGCTGGAATATTGCTGCACTCTAACAGCACCTTTCAAGGCAGGTGAAATTGCCGACCTAGAAAATGTACAGAGAACTTTCACGGCGCGCATAACGGAGATAAAACACCTCAATTACTGGGAGCGCTTGAGGTTTCTAAACCTGTATTCCCTGGAACGCAGGAGGGAGAGATACATGATTATATACACCTGGAAAATCCTAGAGGGACTAGTACCGAACTTGCACACGAAAATCACTCACTACGAAAGCAAAAGACTTGGCAGACGATGCACCATCCCCCCAATGAAAAGCAGGGGTGTCACTAGCACGTTAAGAGACCATACAATAAGTGTCAGGGGCCCGAGACTGTTCAACTGCCTCCCAGCACACATAAGGGGGATTACCAACAGACCCCTGGCAGTCTTCAAGCTGGCACTGGACAAGCACCTAAAGTCAGTTCCTGATCAGCCGGGCTGTGGCTCGTACGTTGGTTTGCGTGCAGCCAGCAGCAACAGCCTGGTTGATCAGGCGCTGATCCACCAGGAGGCCTGGTCACAGACCGGGCCGCGGGGGCGTTGACCCCCGAAACTCTCTCCAGGTAAACTCCAGGTAACATCACCAGTGAGAGTATCACCACATCACCAGTGATAGTACCATCGCATCACCAGTGACAATACCATCACATCACCAGTGAGAGTACCATCACATCACCAGTAAGAGTATCATTACATCATCAGTGAGAGTAACAACATATCACCAGTGAGAGTATATCACATAACCACAGAGTATCATCACATCACAAGTTAGACTACTAATACATCACCAGTGAGAGTTTCATCACATCATCAGTGAGAGTACCATCACATCACCAGTGACAGTACCAACACATTACAAGTGAGAGTACAATCACATCACCAGTGAGAGTACCAACACATCACCAGAGACAGTACCATCACATCACCATTGAGAGTACCATCACATCACCAGTGACAGTTCCATCACATCACCAGTGACAGTACCATCGCATCACCAGTGACAGTACCATCACATCACCAGTGACAGTACCATCGCATCACCAGTGATAGTACCATCACATCACCAGGGACAGTACTATCACATCACCACAGAGTATCATCACATCACCGGTGACAGTACCATCACATCACAAACGAGAGTATCATCACATCTCCAGTGAGATTTCCATCATATCACCAGTGAGAGTACATCACATCACCAGTGAGAGTATCATCACATCACCAGTGAAAATACAATCACATCACTAGTGAGAGTACCAACACATCACCACTGAGAGTACAATCACATCACCCGTGAGAATACCATCACATCACCAGAGACAGTACCATCACATCACCAGTGACAGTACCATCACATCACCAGTGACAGTACCATCACATCACCAGTGAGAGTACCATTACATCACCATTGAGAGTACCATCACATCACCAGTGAGAGTACCATCACATCACCAGAGAGAGTATCATCACATCACCAGTGAAAGTACTATCACCTCGCCAGTGAGAGTACCAAAACATCACCAGTGAGAGTATCATCACATCACCAGCGAAAATACCATCACATCACTAGTGAGAGTACCAACACATCACAACTGAGAGTACCATCACATCACCAGTGAGAGTGCCATCACATTACCAGGGAGAGTATCATCACATCACCAGTGAAAGTACCATCACCTCACCAGTGAGAGTACCAAAACATCACCAGTGAGAGTATCATCACATCACCAGTGAAAATACCATCACATCACTAGTGAGAGTACCAACACATCACAACTGAGAGTACCATCACATCACCAGTGAGAGTGCCATCACATTACCAGGGAGAGTATCATCACATCACCAGTGAAAGTACCATCACCTCACCAGTGAGAGTACCAAAACATCACCAGTGAGAGTATCATCACATCACCAGTGAAAATACCATCACATCACTAGTTAGAGTACCAACACATCACAACTGAGAGTACCATCATATCACCAGTGAGAGTACCATCACATCACCATTGAGATTACCATCACATCACCAGTGACAGTACCATCACATCAGTGACAGTACCATCGCATCACCAGTGACAGTACCATCACATCACCACGGACAGTACTATCACATCACCACAGAGTATCATCACATCACCAGTGACAGTATCATCACATCACTAACGATAGTATCATCACATCTCCAGTGAGAGTTCCATCACATCACCAGTGAGAGTACCATCACATCACCAGGGAGAGTATCATCACATCACCAGTGAGAGTACCATCACCTCAACAGTGAGAGTACCAACACATCACCATTGAGAGTACCATCACATCACCAGTGAGACTACCATCACCGTCACATCACATTACCAGTAAGAATATCATCACATCACTAGTGAGAGTATCATCACATCACCAGTGAGAGCATCATCACATCACTAGTGAGAGTACCATCACATCACTAGTGAGAGTATCATCACGTCACCAGTGAGAGTACCATCACATCACCAGTGACATTATCATCACATCACCAGTGAGAGTATCATCACATCACCAGTGAGAGTATCATCACATCACCAGTGAGAGTACCATCACATCATCATTGAGAGTATCATTACATCACCAGTGACAGTACCATCACATCACCAGTGAGAGTATCATCACATTAGTGAGAGTACCATCACGTCAACAGTGGGAGTACCAACACACCACCAGTGAGAGTACCAACACACCGCCAGTGAGAGTACCATCACATCATCATTAAGAGCACCATCACATCACCAGTAATAGTATCATCACATCACCAGTGAGAGTACCGTCACATCAACATTGAGAGTACCATCACATCACCAGTGACAGTACGATCACATCACCAGTGAGAATACCATCATATCACCAGTGAGAGTACCATAACATCAACAGTGAGAGTATCATTACGTCATCAGTGATGGTACCATCACATCACCAGTGAGAGTATCATCACATAAATGATGGTAGCATCACATCACCAGTGAGGGTATCAACACATCACGAGTGAGAGTACCATTACATCATCAGTGAGAATACCATCACATCACCAGTGACAGCACCATCACATCACAACAGAGTATCATCACATCACCAGTGAGAGTAGCATCACATCACCAGTGAGTACCATCACATCACCAGCGAGTGTATCATCACATCACCAGTGAGAGTACTATCACCTCACCAGTGAGAGTATCATCACGTCATCAGTGATGGTACCATCACATTACCAGTGAGAGTATCATCACATCATAAGTAATGGTACCATCACATCACCAGTGAGGGTACCAACACATCACGAGTGAGAGTACCATTACATAACCAGTGAGAGCGCCATCATATCACAACAGAGTATCATCACCTCAGTGAAAGTATCATCACATCAGTGAGAGTACCATAACCTCACCAGTGAGAGTACCAACGCATCACCAGTGAGAGTATCACATCACCAGTGAGAGTACCATCACATCACCAGTGAGAGTACCAACACATCACCAGTGAGAGTACAATCACATCACCAGTGACAGTACCATCTCATCACCAGTGACAGTGTCATCACATCACCAGTGAGAGTATCATCACATGAATAGTGATAGTATCATCACATCACCAGTGAGAGTATCATCACATCACTAGTGAGAGTATCATCACATCACTAGTGAGAGCATCACCAGTGACAGTACCATCACATCACTAGTGAGAGTATCATCACATCACCTGTGATAGTATCATCACATCCCCGGTAAGAGTATCATCACATCACCAGTGAGACTATCATCACATCACTAGTGAGTGTATCATCACATCATCAGTGAGAGTACCAACACATCACTAGTAAGAGTATTATCACACCACCAGTGAGAGTACCATCATATCACCAGTGACAGTATCATCACATCACCAGTGACAATACCATCATAACACCAGTGAGAGTATTATTACATCAGTGAGAGCACCATCACATCATTAAAAGCACCATCACATCATCATTAAGAGTACCATCACATCACCAGTAAGAGTACCATCACATCACCAGTGAATGTACCAACACAACACCAGTGAGAGTACCATCACATCACCAGTGAGAGTACCAACACATCACCAGTGAGAGTACCATCACATCACCAGAGAGCACCAACACATCACCAGTGAGAGTATCATCACATCACCAGTGACAGTATCATCACATCACTAGTGAGAGTATCATCACATCACCAGGGACAGTATCATCACATCACCAGTGAGAGTATCATCACATCATAAGTGATGGTACCATCACATCACCAGTGAGAGTACCATCACATCACCAGTGAGAGTACCAACACATCACCAGTGAGATTACCAACACATCACTAGTGAGAGTAAAATCACATCACCAGTGAAGGTACCAACACATCACCAGTGAGAGTACCATCACATCACCAGTGAGAGCACCATCACATCACCAATAAGAGTACCAACACATCACCAGTGAGAGTATCATCACATCACTAGTGAGAATATCATCCCATCACTAGTGAGAGCATCAACATAACCGGTGACATTACTATAACATTACTAGTGGGAGCATCATCACATCACCAGTGAGAGTATCGTCATATCACTAGTGAGAGTATCATCACATCACCCTTGACAGTATCATCACATCACCCTTGACAGTATCATCACATCACTGGAGTTCACCTGGAGACAGTTCCGGGGGTCAATGCCCCCACGGCCCGGTCTGTGACCAGGCCTCCTGGTGGATCAGAGCCTGATCAACCAGGCTGTTGCTGCTGGCTGCACGCAAACCAACGTACGAGCCACAGCCCGGTTGGTCAGGAACCGACTTTAGGTGCTTGTCCAGTGCCAGCTTGAAGACTGCCAGGGGTCTGTTGGTAATCCCCCTTATGTGTGCTGGGAGGCAGTTGAACAGTCTCGGGCCCCTGACACTTATTGTATGGTCTCTTAACGTGCTAGTGACACCCCTGCTTCTCATTGGGGGGATGTTGCATCGTCTGCCAAGTCTTTTGCTTTCGTAGTGAGTGATTTTCGTGTGCAAGTTCGGTACTAGTCCCTCTAGGATTTTCCAGGTGTATATAATCATGTATCTCTCCCTCCTGCGTTCCAGGGAATACAGGTTTAGAAACCTCAAGCGCTCCCAGTAATTGAGGTGTTTTATCTCCGTTATGCGCGCCGTGAAAGTTCTCTGTACATTTTCTAGGTCGGCAATTTCACCTGCCTTGAAAGGTGCTGTTAGAGTGCAGCAATATTCCAGCCTAGATAGAACAAGTGACCTGAAGAGTGTCATCATGGGCTTGGCATCCCTAGTTTTGAAGGTTCTCATTATCCATCCTGTCATTTTTCTAGCAGATGCGATTGATACAATGTTATGGTCCTTGAAGGTGAGATCCTCCGACATAATCACTCCCAGGTCTTTGACGTTGGTGTTTCGCTCTATTTCGTGGCCAGAATTTGTTTTGTACTCTGATGAAAATTTAATTTCCTCATGTTTACCATATCTGAGTAATTGAAATTTCTCATCGTTGAACTTCATATTGTTTTCTGCAGCCCACTGAAAGATTTGGTTGATGTCCGCCTGGAGCCTTGCAGTGTCTGCAATGGAAGACACTGTCATGCAGATTCGGGTGTCATCTGCAAAGGAAGACACGGTGCTGTGGCTGACATCCTTGTCTATGTCGGATATGAGGATGAGGAACGAGATGGGAGCTAGTACTGTGCCTTGTGGAACAGAGCTTTTCACCGTAGCTGCCTCGGACTTTACTCTGTTGACGACTACTCTCTGTGTTCTGTTAGTGAGGAAATTATAGATCCATCGACCGACTTTTCCTGTTATTCCTTTAGCGCGCATTTTGTGCGCTATTACGCCATGGTCACACTTGTCGAAGCTTTTGCAAAGTCTGTATATATTACATCTGCATTCTTTTTGTCTTCTAGTGCATTTAGGACCTTGTCGTAGTGATCCAGTAGCTGAGACAGACAGGAGCGACCTGTTCTAAACCCATGTTGCCCTGGGTTGTGTAACTGATGGGTTTCTAGATGGGTGGTGATCTTGCTTCTTAGGACCCTTTCAAAGATTTTTATGATATGGGATGTTAGTGCTATTGGTCTGTAGTTCTTTGCTGTTGCTTTACTGCCCCCTTTGTGGAGTGGGGCTATGTCTGTTGTTTTTAGTAACTGAGGGACGACCCCCGTGTCCATGCTCCCTCTCCATAGGATGGAAAAGGCTCGTGATAGGGGCTTCTTGCAGTTCTTGATGAACACAGAGTTCCATGAGTCTGGCCCTGGGGCAGAGTGCATGGGCATGTCATTTATCGCCTGTTCGAAGTCATTTGGCGTCAGGATAACATCGGATAGGCTTGTGTTAATCAAATTTTGTGGCTCTCTCATAAAAAATTCATTTTGATCTTCGACTCTCAGTCTGGTTAGCGGCTTGCTAAAAACTGAGTCATATTGGGACTTGAGTAGCTCACTCATTTCCTTGCTGTCATCTGTGTAGGACCCATCTTGTTTAAGTAGGGGCCCAATACTGGGCGTTGTTCTCGATTTTGATTTGGCATAGGAGAAGAAATACTTTGGGTTTCTTTCGATTTCATTTATAGCTTTTAGTTCTTCCCGCGATTCCTGACTCCTAAAGGATTCTTTTAGCTTAAGTTCGATGCTTGCTATTTCTCTGACCAGTGTCTCCCTGCGCATTTCAGATATATTGACCTCTTTTAGCCGCTCTGTTATTCTTTTCCGTCGCCTGTAAAGGGAGCGCCTGTCTCTTTCTATTTTACATCTACTCCTCCTTTTTCTTAGAGGAATAAGCCTTGTGCATACATCGAGTGCCACCGAGTTAATCTGTTCTAGGCATAAGTTTGGGTCTGTGTTGCTTAGTATATCTTCCCAGCTTATATCGGTTAGGACTTGGTTTACTTGGTCCCACTTTATGTTTTTGTTATTGAAGTTGAATTTGGTGAATGCTCCCTCGTGACTAGTCTCATTTTGTCGGTCTGGGGCTCCTCGCATACATGTCTGAACCTCAATTATGTTGTGATCTGAGTATATTGTTTTTGATATGGTGACATTTCTTATCAGATGATCATTGTTAGTGAATATGAGGTCTAGTGTATTCTCCAGTCTAGTAGGCTCTATTATTTGCTGGTTTAAATTGAATTTTGTGCAGAGATTTAAAAGCTCGTGTGAGTGTGAGTTTTCATCAGAGCTGCCTCCTGGTGTTATTACTGCAACAATATTATTTGCTATATTCCTCCATTTTAGGTGCCTTAAGTTGAAATCCCCCAGGAGCAAGATGTTGGGTGCAGGAGCTGGAAGATTTTCCAGACAGTGGTCAATTTTTAACAGCTGTTCCTGGAATTGCTGGGATATTGCATCCGGAGGCTTGTAGACTACCACAATGACTAGGTTTTGGTTCTCGACCTTTACTGCTAAAACTTCCACTACGTCATTTGAGGCATTAAGCAGTTCTGTGCAAACAAGTGACTCTGCAATGTACAGGCCAACCCCCCCCCCCTTTTGCCTGTTCACTCTGTCACATCTGTATAGGTTGTAACCTGGGATCCATATTTCATTGTCCAAGTGATCCTTTATGTGGGTCTCAGTGAAAGCCGCGAACATTGCCTTTGCCTCTGCAAGCAGTCCACGGATGAAAGGTATTTTGTTGTTTTTTGCTGGCTTTAGACCCTGTATATTTGCAAAGAAGAATGTTATCGGACTGGTGGTATTGTTGGTACTGGGGGGGGATTTTTTTTCCGGCATTAGTATCTGTATCTGTTGGTTTGGAGTGGAGGCCATCGACTGTGGTTCCACTCCAGGAATGACTGGATTTGGTGTACGATTTCTGCCATTTCCTGCCAGTTTTTTTTCCTTCCTGGCACTAAAAAACCTCTCCCTCTTGAGTGGCTGTGGCTACCCAGGTTTTCCCATGACCTGGATGTTTTGTATCTTTTTGTCCCCTTTAGATGGTATGCCTGGCAATTTAAGTTATAGCACAGTCTTTCCTGTACTGAAGAGGTACACATTTCAGGGTGAAAAAGCTTACAGGAAGGGAGTTTGCATTTTCCTGTTGTCATATGGGCATGGCATTTTCTAGGGTGGTCATAGTTGCACGTCCCATCTGTTTTTCCAGATTTCCCATGCCAGCAGATACCAAGTGCATAGTATGTGCACAGGCTTGGTTTCCGCTTGCCTTGGGTTTCTGTGACTGTATTCCCTGTTGGTGCATGTTTCCCTGTCTTACTTCTATCCTCCCTAGCACCAACAATGGAGCTCCCACCAGTTGTTTTTGGTAATTTATCCTCACTATTGCTATTGGAGTCCTCTTGTTTGCTATTTCCTGCGGTATTTCTAGTTTGCAATATTGGTTTTATCTTATCTTTGACTACACTTGTTTCCCTACTATGGCTCCTATCCCCTATGAGGTCATTTATATGTATTCCTTCCTGCGTATAATTCCCGACTACCTGGACAAAATCTCCAGCTTCACCATTACTGTCTCCCAGGACAGTATCTCCGGCTTCACCATTTCTGTCTCCCAGGACAGCACCTCCAGCTTCACCATTACTGTCTCCCAGGACAGCACCTTCAGCTTCACCATTACTGTCTCCCAGGACAGCACCTCCAGCTTCACTATTACTGTCTCCCAGGACATCACCTCCAGCCTTACAGTTTGTGACTACATGGCCTGTATCAAGGGCAGTACCATTCAGCCCAGACTTTTTATGTTCCCATCTGTTGTAGAAAGCTTCCAGGTTTTCTATGAAAGCAGCTTTGATGTTGTCCTCTTTTAATACCCTTGTGATTTTAGTCCACAGATTTTCCTCATTTGGGCATACCCAGAAACACTTCTCTGTTTTAATACTGCTTGTAGCTAGTTCTGGGATATCTGCACAAGGGGCGTGACACCAATTTCCACAAAAATGACAATTTATCCATGTGGAGGCCCGTTTGTTTGACTGACCACAGACTACACACAGCTTCATAATGATTTGAATGGTTGATTTACTGCAATTCTACTAGCAACCTCTTGAATATTATATTAATAACCTTAAATGAAGCTCTAGCTATTTGTATTTCTGTTTCTAACTCTTTTTGTATATTGGACAGCTTACCGTCACGTTCCTGATTTTTAATGTTTGTGTTTATAAGGGCGCCTACAACCCCATCCGTTTACAGTCTGCTTTATTGTCCAACGAAACTGTTTGAAACCAGTCCCGGGTTCGGACCAGTCAAGGGTTCGGACCAGTCAAGGGTTCGGACCAGTCAAGGGTTCGGACCAGTCAAGGGTTTGGACCAGTCGATCTGCTCTGATCAGTGGGTCACTTATTTAAAACATACTGGTCGGTGATTTGAGCTAACACATGAAGGATCTACTGGAAATTATCTACCCGAGTAATATGTGATTTGACTGATACAAAAGTATAACTTGCGTGTTGAAGAGCCGGTGATATCTGGCAGCTCCTACAATGACGAACGGTCACCTCCTTGTTTATCAATCGCTGTATCTGGCTTTTCTATTTTTTTTTTTTCCGTCTCCACCGCAATAAATGCTATATTATCACTATAGTTGACTGGTACAAATTTTGGAGGAAGGACGCTTTTTCTGTAGTAATAATTGCTTCTCGTTGTGTATATTGCGACCGCTGGTAACTACAGGTTATATGAAATTCACAGTAACGTCTCGTATTTCAAGAAAAGAAACTAATGAAAGTCACTCCACTCCACTAAGTACCATTATAATACTGGTTAGTTGCTACTACAACACTGTATTCTGCTATTCACTGGTATCACTAGATTATATGCGAGTACACTAGCAGGCCAGGAAGATTATTAAAAACAGCTGACCTGTGGTAAGTTTCTGGCGACTTCTGGCACCTTCCTCTATAGGCTTATCCCTTCATTTACAAATTCACCTGTTTTCAAATGACACTTTAGCCTTTATCATCAATATACTAGGGAGCCACTGTAGTATACACTATACACTATGTATACTCAATGATATCAGGGAGACTTTCTTTCCTCTGACATGAAAAGTTCAATTATTATTATTTTTTTCCACACGGGACATAGGCCTATGATTCCCCTCTGGCAGTAAACTCTGCTACGCAGTGCACACTAATTCTCCTTTTTTGACTCTATATAATGTTTTCCGCCCAAGATTGGTTCCAGGCGCTAGAGGGATGTATCGTATAGGATTGATGACACAAATTAAAGTTCTAGCACGTAAGAGCGACCGTGAAAACACGAGAAAACCGGGAGCACAACGAGGCACGCTGACACGCTGGCACGCGGTAGGAGGATCTGAGTGATCTGAGTATATTGTTTTTGATATGGTGACATTTCTTATCAGATCATCATTGTTAGTGAAGATGAGGTCTAGTGTATTCTCCAGTCTAGTAGGCTCCATTATTTGCTGGTTTAAATTGAATTTTGAGCAGAGATTTAAAAGCTCGTGTGAGTGTGAGTTTTCATCAGAGCTGCCTCCTGGTGTTATTACTGCAAAAATATTATTTCCTATATTCCTCCATTTTAGGTGCCTTAAGTTGAAAACCCCCAGGAACAAGATGTTGGGTGCAGGAACTGGAAGATTTTCCAGACAGTGGTCAATTTTTAACAGCTGTTCCTGGAATTGCTGGGATGTTGCATCCGGAGGCTTGTAGACTACCACAATGACTAGGTTTTGGTTCTCGACCTTCACTGCTAAAACTTCCACTACATTATTTGAGGCATTAAGCAGTTCTGTGCAAACAAGTGACTCTGCAATGTACAGGCCAACCCCCCCCCCTTTGCCTGTTCACTCTGTCACATCTGTATAGGTTGTAACCTGGGATCCATATTTCGTTGTCCAAGTGATCCTTTATGTTGGTCTCAGTGAAAGCCGCGAACATTGCCTTTGCCTCTGCAAGCAGTCCACGGATGAAAGGTATTTTGTTGTTTTTTGCTGGCTTTAGACTCTGCATATTTGCAAAGAAGAATGTCATCGGACTGGTGGTATTGTTGGTCCTGGGGGGGGATTTTTTTTTCCGGCATTAGTATCTGTATCTGTTGGTTTGGAGTGGAGGCCATCGACTGTGGTTCCACTCCAGGAATGACTGGATTTGGTGAACGATTTCTGCCATTTCCTGCCAGTTTTTTTTCTTCCTGGCACTAAAAAACCTCTCCCTCTTGAGTGGCTGTGGCTACCCAGGTTTTTCCATGGCCTGGATGTTATCTTTTTGTCCCCTTTAGATGGTGTGCCTGGCAATTTAAGTTATAGCACAGTCTTTCCTGTACTGAAGAGGTACACATTTCAGGGTGAAAAAGCTTACAGGAAGGGAGTTTCCATTTTCCTGTTGTCATATGGGCATGGCATTTTCTAGGGTGGTCATAGGTGCACGTCCCGTCTGTTTTTCCAGATTTCCCATGTCTGCAGATATCAAGTATTTCTTCTCCTATGCCAAGTCAAAGTCGAGAACAACGTCCAGTATTGGGCCCCTACTTAAACAAGATGGGTCCTACACAGATGACAGCAACGAAATGAGTGAGCTACTCAAGTCCCAATATGACTCAGTTTCTAGCAAGCCGCTAACCAGACTGAGAGTCGAAGAATGATGATCTGATAAGAAATGTCACCATATCAAAAACAATATACTCAGATCACAACATAATTGAGGTTCAGACATGTATGCATGGAGCCCCAGACTGACATAATGAGGCTAGTCACGAGGGAGCATTCACCAAATTCAACTTCAATAACAAAAACATAAAGTGGGACCAAGTAAACCAAGTCCTAACCGATATAAGCTGAGAAGATATACAAAGCAACACAGACCCCAACTTATGCCTAGAACAGATTAACTCGGTGGCACTCGATGTATGCACAAGGCTTATTCCTCTAAGAAAAAGGAGGAGTAGATGTAAAATAGAAAGAGACAGGCGCTCCCTTTACAGGCGACGGAAAAGAATAACAGAGCGGCTAAAAGAGGTCAATATATCTGAAATGCGTAGGGAGACACTGGTCAGAGAAATAGCATGCATCGAACTTAAGCTAAAAGAATCCTTTAGGAGTCAGGAATCGCGGGAAGAACTAAAAGCCATAAATGAAATCGAAAGAAACACAAAGTATTTCTTCTCCTATGCCAAATCAAAATCGAGAACAACGTCCAGTATTGGGCCCCTACTTAAACAAGATGGGTCCTACACAGATGACAGCAAGGAAATGAGTGAGCTACTCAAGTCCCAATATGACTCAGTTTTTAGCAAGCCGCTAACCAGACTGAGAGTCGAAGATCAAAATGAATTTTTTATGAGAGAGCCACAAAATTTGATTAACAAAAGCCTATCCGATGTTATCCTGACGCCAAATGACTTCGAACAGGCGATAAATGACATGCCCATGCACTCTGCCCCAGGGCCAGACTCACGGAACTCTGTGTTCATCAAGAACTGCAAGAAGCCCCTATCACGAGCCTTTTCCATCCTATGGAGAGGGAGCATGGACACGGGGGTCGTCCCACAGTTACTAAGAACAACAGACATAGCCCCACTCCACAAAGGGGGCAGTAAAGCAACAGCAAAGAACTACAGACCAATAGCACTAACATCCCATATCATAAAAATCTTTGAAAGGGTCCTAAGAAGCAAGATCACCACCCATCTAGAAACCCATCAGTTACACAACCCAGGGCAACATGGGTTTAGAACAGGTCGCTCCTGTCTGTCTCAACTATTGGATCACTACGACAAGGTCCTAAATGCACTAGAAGACAAAAAGAATGCAGATGTAATATATACAGACTTTGCAAAAGCCTTCGACAAGTGTGACCATGGCGTAATAGCGCACAAAATGCGTGCTAAAGGAATAACAGGAAAAGTCGGTCGATGGATCTATAATTTCCTCACTAACAGAACACAGAGAGTAGTCGTCAACAGAGTAAAGTCCGAGGCAGCTACAGTGAAAAGCTCTGTTCCACAAGGCACAGTACTCGCTCCCATCTTGTTCCTCTTCCTCATATCCAACATAGACAAGGATGTCAGCCACAGCACCGTGTCTTCCTCTGCAGATGACACCCGAATCTGCATGACAGTGTCTTCCATTGCAGACACTGCAAGGCTCCAGGCGGACATCAACCAAATCTTTCAGTGGGCTGCAGAAAACAATATGAAGTTCAACGATGAGAAATTTCAATTACTCAGATATGGTAAACATGAGGAAATTAAATCTTCATCAGAGTACAAAACAAATTCTGGCCACAAAATAGAGCGAAACACCAACGTCAAAGACCTGGGAGTGATCATGTCGGAGGATCTCACCTTCAAGGACCATAACATTGTATCAATCGCATCTGCTAGAAAAATGACAGGATGGATAATGAGAACCTTCAAAACTAGGGAGGCCAAGCCCATGATGACACTCTTCAGGTCACTTGTTCTATCTAGGCTGGAATATTGCTGCACACTAACAGCACCTTTCAAGGCAGGTGAAATTGCCGACCTAGAAAATGTACAGAGAACTGTCTCGGCGCGCATAACGGAGATAAAACACCTCAATTACTGGGAGCGCTTGAGGTTCCTAAACCTGTATTCCCTGGAACGCAGGAGGGAGAGATACATGATTATATACACCTGGAAAATCCTAGAGGGACTAGTACCGAACTTGCACACGAAAATCACTCACTACGAAAGCAAAAGACTTGGCAGACGATGCACCATCCTCCAATGAAAAGCAGGGGTGTCACTAGCACGTTAAGAGACCATACAATAAGTGTCAGGGGCCCGAGACTGTTCAACTGCCTCCCAGCACACATAAGGGGGATTACCAACAGACCCCTGGCAGTCTTCAAGCTGGCACTGGACAAGCACCTAAAGTCAGTTCCTGATCAGCCGGGCTGTGGCTCGTACGTTGGTTTGCGTGCAGCCAGCAGCAACAGCCTGGTTGATCAGGCTCTGATCCACCAGGAGGCCTGGTCACAGACCGGGCCGCGGGGGCGTTGAGCCCCGGAACTCTCTCCAGGTAAACTCCAGACTACATCACAACATGGAGCGTTTACTGAAACCTGAGAGGCTAGACTGTGACCCCAGCTTATCAACGGCTGCTCAGGAATTGAAGCACTGGTTTAAGACTTTCGAAAACTTCTTGGGAGCCCTTCCTAAAGAAGATCTAGATAAACTAAGTCTGCTCATCAATTTTGTGTCACCTAAGATATATGAGGCTATTTCTGAGTGTAATACCTACAAAGATGCTATCAAAACCCTCAAGTCTCAGTATATTAAACCTACAAATGAAATCTTTGCACGCTATCGCCTTGCAACTCGCCGCCAGCAGATTGATGAATCCTTAGAGGAATACCTTCAAGCACTGAAAATTTTAGGTAAGGACTGTCACTTCCAAGCAGTGACAGCTGCTCAGTATTGTGAAGAGTCCATCAGGGATGCTTTTATCAGTGGCCTGCAATCACCAATAATAAGGCAGCGTTTATTGGAGAATAAAACTCTCGACTTAGCCGCTGCCTTTGACCAGGCAAGAGCTCTAGATTCAGCCCAGAAGAATTCTGAAGTATACAGTACCACTCAGCCTTCTCGAGTGGTAAGTGCTGCAATTCCTGACCAAGACTCTTGCAATGAAGTTACTGTGGAACCTGCCTCAGTGACAGCAGCAGCAGGTACGGTGTGTTTCTTTTGTGGTTTTTCAAGACATCCACATCTAAAGTGTCCTGCTCGTGAAGCAATGTGCCGTAAATGCCACAAGAAAGGTCACTTTGCTAAAGTATGTCGTGCTAGTGCCTCCACACATTCCAGTGATCATGCGACACTAGCAACAGTGACTTCTGCGGCTACTCCAAACTCAGAGAGTTTCATCAATCTTGACTTAGTTAAACGCCACTCCTTGACTGTACATCACTCATCAGGTACCGTTTCCATGGCATCAACATCTCTCTCTATTCAGACCTTAGGGTTTTGTAAGGTAAATCTCAGAGTAATGGAAAGGATTATCAAGATGTACATTTAGCTATTCTGCCACAACTGTGCTCTGATGTTATCCTTGGTCAGGACTTTCAGAAGCTGCATGGTAGTGTCACCTTAACATATGGAGGTGAACTGCCTCCTCTTGTTGTCTGTGGACTTAGCACTTTAAGGGTAGACCCACCAAAGCTGTTTGCAAATCTTACCGCGGATTGCCATCCTATATCAGCTAAGTCACGCCGCTATTCTTATGAGTATTGGATGTTCATTGAGAAAGAAACTCAGAGGCTGCTGAAGGAGGGTATTATAGAACCGAGTAATTCCCCTTGGCGTCACAGGTTGTTGTTGTTAAAGACGATTATAGGAAACGGAGACTGGCTATCGATTACTCTGAGACAATCAACAAATTTACACTTCTTGATGGGTACCCTCTACCTCGAATTGATGATACAGTGAACAAAATTGCTCAGTACTATGTGTTTAGCACAATTGATCTACAGAGTGCCTATCATCAAGTCCCTATAAGGAATGAAGATAAACCATACACAGCATTTCAGGCTAGTGATGGCCTGTATCAGTTTACCAGAGTCCCTTTTGGAGTCACCAATGGGGTAGCCTGCTTCCAACGAATTATGGATTCACTCATTCAGGAAGAGCAACTCATGGGAACTTACGCGTATTTAGATAATGTTACCATTTGTGGCAAGACCCAGGAGGAACATGATGCAAACCTTGATAAGTTTTTGGAAGCCGCCAAGAAGAAAAATATCAGTTACAATGAGGAAAAGTGCACTTTTTCAACTAAAAGGCTTAGCATCCTTGGTTATGTAGTGGAAGGAGGTTCAATATTCCCAGACCCTGAACGACTACGACCTCTATGGGAACTTCCAATGCCTCAAGACAAAAAGTCACTCCGAAGAACTCTTGGTCTCTTTGCTTATTACTCACAATGGATCTACAACTATTCAAGTAAAGTCCACCCATTGAGTGCTACCACATTTCCTGTGACAAAGGAAGCAGAAGCCGCTTTCCATACTCTCAAACAGGACATTGAAAACTCAGTAGTTCAAGTCATTGATGAGTCCCTACCATTCGAAGTGGAAACGGATGCATCTGACATTGCCATTGCTGCAGTCTTATCTCAGGCAGGACGACCAGTAGCCTTCTTTTCGAGAACTTTTCAAGGATCAGAGAAATGTTACGCTGCTGTAGAAAAGGAAGCCCAGGCCATCATAGAAGCAGTTCGCCACTGGAGGCATTATTTAACTGGTAGACATTTCACCATAAGGACTAACCAATGGTCCGTGATGTATATGTTCGACAAGAAGCACAAAAGTAGGATAAAGAATGACAAGATATTACGCTGGAGGATGGAACTATCGTGTTATGACTTTGATATTCTGTACCGACCGGGTCAAGAGAACATCTCACCTGATGCATTCTCTAGGTCCCACTGTGGAGCAGCATGTCATGATTTGCAATCACTCTCAGTGCTCCACAAGGCTTTGTGTCACCCAGGAGTTACACGCCTGTACCATTTTGTCAAATCAAAGAACATGCCCTACTCAGTGGAAGATGTGCGACAAGTGATCAGAGCATGCAGAGTATGTGCAGAGTGCAAGCCAAACTTTCATCAGCCAGAGAAGACTCATCTCATAAAATCCACCCAGCCTTTCGAGAGACTGAATATAGATTTCAAAGGACCTCTACCAAGCACAAATCAGAATAGGTATTTCCTTAACATAGTAGATGAATATTCAAGGTTTCCCTTTGTATTCCCCTGTGCAAATATGACTGCTTCAACTGTTATTAGTTGTCTTTCACAGTTGTTCTCTATTTTTGGTATGCCAGCTTATATCCATTCAGACAGGGGATCCTCGTTCATGAGTAACGAACTTCAGGAGTTTTTGTCTAGCAAAGGTATTGCCTGCAGCAGAACAACAAGCTACAACCCTCAAGGCAATGGTCAAGTGGAGCGGTTCAATGGTACTATATGGAAGGCAGTTACAATGACATTGAAGTCGCGCAATCTACCTGTTCAACACTGGCAAACTGTCCTACCTGATGCTCTTCACTCTATTAGATCATTGCTGTGCACAGCTACTAATGCAACCCCTCATGAAAGACTCCTCAACTATTCATGTTGTTCCTCTACGGGAGCCTCCGTGCCCACTTGGTTATGTCATCCTGGACCCGTTCTCCTGAAGAGTCACCGTAGGATGAACAAGACGGATCCTTTAGTGGAAAAGGTAGAGCTCCTGCAAGCTAATCCACATTACGCCCACATTCGCTACCAAAATGGTGAAGAGACTACAGTATCTACAAGACATTTAGCCCCAGTTGAAATTCCCATTAGTGTGGAATCTCAAGATACACCAATAGATGTGAAAGATGCTTCGTTTTCTCCTGGAAAGCCCTTTGAGACTACCCCTACGGAAATAGAGGATTCTGCTCCAGCAGTTAGTGGACTAAAATCACAAGGGTATTAAAAGAGGACAACATCAAAGCTGCTTTCATAGAAAACCTGGAAGCTTTCTACAACAGATGGGAACATAAAAAGTCTGGGCTGAATGGTACTGCCCTTGATACTGGCCATGTAGTCACAAACTGTAAGGCTGGAGGTGATGTCCTGGGAGACAGTAATAGTAAGGCTGGAGGTGCTGTCCTGGGAGACAGTAATGGTGAAGCTGGAGGTGCTGTCCTGGGAGACAGAAATGGTGAAGCTGGAGATACTGTCCTGGGAGACAGTAATGGTGAAGCTGGAGATTTTGTCCAGGTAGTCGGGAATTATACGCAGGAAGGAATACATATAAATGACCTCATAGGGGACAGGAGCCATAGTAGGGAAACAAGTGTAGTCAAAGATAAGATAAAACCAATATTGCAAACTAGAAATACCGCAGGAAATAGCAAACAAGAGGACTCCAATAGCAATAGTGAGGATAAATTACCAAAAACAACTGGTGGGAGCTCCATTGTTGGTGCTAGGGAGGATAGAAGTAAGACAGGGAAACATGCACCAACAGGGAATACAGTCACAGAAACCCAAGGCAAGCGGAAACCAAGCCTGTGCACATACTATGCACTTGGTATCTGCTGGCATGGGAAATCTGGAAAAACAGATGGGACATGCAACTATGACCACCCTAGAAAATGCCATGCCCATATGACAACAGGAAAATGCAAACTCCCTTCATGTAAGCTTTTTCACCCTGAAATGTGTACCTCTTCAGTACAGGAAAGACTGTGCTATAACTTAAATTGCCAGGCATACCATCTAAAGGGGACAAAAAGATACAAAACATCCAGGTCATGGGAAAACCTGGGTAGCCACAGCCACTCAAGAGGGAGAGGTTTTTTAGTGCCAGGAAGGAAAAAAAACTGGCAGGAAATGGTAGAAATCGTACACCAAATCCAGTCATTCCTGCAGTAATAACACCAGGAGGCAGCTCTGATGAAAACTCACACTCACACGAGCTTTTAAATCTCTGCACAAAATTCAATTTAAACCAGCAAATAATAGAGCCTACTAGACTGGAGAATACACTAGACCTCATATTCACTAACAATGATGATCTGATAAGAAATGTCACCATATCAAAAACAATATACTCAGATCACAACATAATTGAGGTTCAGACATGTATGCGAGGAGCCCCAGACCGACAAAATGAGACTAGTCACGAGGGAGCATTCACCAAATTCAACTTCAATAACAAAAACATAAAGTGGGACCAAGTAAACCAAGTCCTAACCGATATAAGCTGGGAAGATATACTAAGCAACACAGACCCAAACTTATGCCTAGAACAGATTAACTCGGTGGCACTCGATGTATGCACAAGGCTTATTCCTCTAAGAAAAAGGAGGAGTAGATGTAAAATAGAAAGAGACAGGCGCTCCCTTTACAGGCGACGGAAAAGAATAACAGAGCGGCTAAAAGAGGTCAATATATCTGAAATGCGCAGGGAGACACTGGTCAGAGAAATAGCAAGCATCGAACTTAGGCTAAAAGAATCCTTTAGGAGTCAGGAATCGCGGGAAGAACTAAAAGCTATAAATGAAATCGAAAGAAACCCAAAGTATTTCTTCTCCTATGCCAAATCAAAATCGAGAACAACGCCCAGTATTGGGCCCCTACTTAAACAAGATGGGTCCTACACAGATGACAGCAAGGAAATGAGTGAGCTACTCAAGTCCCAATATGACTCAGTTTTTAGCAAGCCGCTAACCAGACTGAGAGTCGAAGATCAAAATGAATTTTTTATGAGAGAGCCACAAAATTTGATTAACACAAGCCTATCCGATGTTATCCTGACGCCAAATGACTTCGAACAGGCGATAAATGACATGCCCATGCACTCTGCCCCAGGGCCAGACTCATGGAACTCTGTGTTCATCAAGAACTGCAAGAAGCCCCTATCACGAGCCTTTTCCATCCTATGGAGAGGGAGCATGGACACGGGGGTCGTCCCTCAGTTACTAAAAACAACAGACATAGCCCCACTCCACAAAGGGGGCAGTAAAGCAACAGCAAAGAACTACAGACCAATAGCACTAACATCCCATATCATAAAAATCTTTGAAAGGGTCCTAAGAAGCAAGATCACCACCCATCTATAAACCCATCAGTTACACAACCCAGGGCAACATGGGTTTAGAACAGGTCGCTCCTGTCTGTCTCAGCTACTGGATCACTACGACAAGGTCCTAAATGCACTAGAAGACAAAAAGAATGCAGATGTAATATATACAGACTTTGCAAAAGCCTTCGACAAGTGTGACCATGGCGTAATAGCGCACAAAATGCGCGCTAAAGGAATAACAGGAAAAGTCGGTCGATGGATCTATAATTTCCTCACTAACAGAACACAGAGAGTAGTCGTCAACAGAGTAAAGTCCGAGGCAGCTACGGTGAAAAGCTCTGTTCCACAAGGCACAGTACTAGCTCCCATCTTGTTCCTCATCCTCATATCCGACATAGACAAGGATGTCAGCCACAGCACCGTGTCTTCCTTTGCAGATGACACCCGAATCTGCATGACAGTGTCTTCCATTGCAGACACTGCAAGGCTCCAGGCGGACATCAACCAAATCTTTCAGTGGGCTGCAGAAAACAATATGAAGTTCAACGATGAGAAATTTCAATTACTCAGATATGGTAAACATGAGGAAATTAAATCTTCATCAGAGTACAAAACAAATTCTGGCCACGAAATAGAGCGAAACACCAACGTCAAAGACCTGGGAGTGATTATGTCGGAGGATCTCACCTTCAAGGACCATAACATTGTATCAATCGCATCTGCTAGAAAAATGACAGGATGGATAATGAGAACCTTCAAAACTAGGGAGGCCAAGCCCATGATGACACTCTTCAGGTCACTTGTTCTATCTAGGCTGGAATATTGCTGCACTCTAACAGCACCTTTCAAGGCAGGTGAAATTGCCGACCTAGAAAATGTACAGAGAACTTTCACGGCGCGCATAACGGAGATAAAACACCTCAATTACTGGGAGCGCTTGAGGTTTCTAAACCTGTATTCCCTGGAATGCAGGAGGGAGAGATACATGATTATATACACCTGGAAAATCCTGGAGGGACTAGTACCGAACTTGCACACGAAAATCACTCACTACGAAAGCAAAAGACTTGGCAGACGATGCACCATCCCCCCAATGAAAAGCAGGGGTGTCACTAGCACGTTAAGAGACCATACAATAAGTGTCAGGGGCCCTAGACTGTTCAACTGCCTCCCAGCACACATAAGGGGGATTACCAACAGACCCCTGGCAGTCTTCAAGCTGGCACTGGACAAGCACCTAAAGTCAGTTCCTGATCAGCCGGGCTGTGGCTCGTACGTTGGTTTGCGTGCAGCCAGCAGCAACAGCCTGGTTGATCAGGCGCTGATCCACCAGGAGGCCTGGTCACAGACCGGGCCGCGGGGGCGTTGACCCCCGAAACTCTCTCCAGGTAAACTCCAGGTAAACCCCACTGGAAAATATTGAACCTGGTGAAGAGGCTCAAGGGCTACGAAGGTCGGGACGTGTACGTCGCCCACCTAACAGTTTGGGAGATTACTGTCTCTGATATTTTAGAAGGGGGAGATTGTAGTGATACTGCTCCTGTGGGGAGCAGCAGCAGGATAATACTGCACGACCTCTCGGGGCCCTTAACAACAACAACAACAGTTTGGTGTGTGTCATGGGTGCCAACACATGGTGTGTGATTTTCTTCTCTTCTATCCCTATATTAGTGATGCAGATTACATGGTGAGTTTAAATATGTGGCCTGTAGTTATAACTTTTCTCTTGACATATGCAAGACATCACCATCCCTGTAGAAGCCGTTATTAGATGTACTAGTCATTATATTTTGTTGTTGCAAAAGTACTATGAAGATTCTATGTTCAATAAAGCCTAGAGATAAGGCCTGTGTTTCTATCACAACACTGACAAAGAAAAGTTCTATTATTATTATTTTGCACACGGAACACAGGCCTATGATTCACTAGTGAAAGTATCATCACATCACCAGTGAGAGTACCATCACATCACCAGTGAGAGTATCATCACATCAGTGAGAGTACCATCACATCAATGAGAGTACTAACACATCACCAGTGAGAGTACCATTATAACGGATTTGTTTGGTGTTCTGGTAGCGGGGAGTAAATGATACGTCTTCGGAGGCTTCTTACTTTATTGTTAAGTGTCGTGGTGAGTACACAGGCTTGTGTGTTTGTGCCCATGGCCCGGGCAGGGCCATCCCACGAGAGAGAGCTGGGAGGCCTTGTGTCTTGCTGCTAGGCCGCTGTGTGAGTGAGAGCGAGGCAAGTCTGGGCATACTGAAGTGGCAAGGCCTATAGGTGGCAGCACCAGCATGGCGTAAAATATGAACTAAGCTGGCAGACAGCATGGGCTGTCTGTGCAGACAGTACAGGCAGTCTACATATGCTCGGCCACCTACCGCGCATCGTCCCGACGCGACAATACTGGTGGTAAAAGGAACTCGATCTCTCTCTCGTAGGAACAGGGCACAGAACACAAAATAAATACATATATATACATATGAACATGGAAAAAAAACTTCCTACAAGGAGGGAAGAAAAAAACGTGGGGTGTGCTAAACATCATGGTCAAAGGCAGTGAGCGTCGATGGGCATCACTGCACGCCTTCCTACGTCTGGACAGATACTGCAACACAGGAGACATAGCTGTGGCTGAGCTGTGACGTAACAGGGTACGGTCTCCTCTGGAACGGTGAAGCAGACAATGTAGGAGTCGCTGCAGGTTTCACTCAACCTGGGGCACGACATGCTGGTGCCCTCGAGTGAGGCGTCGACAAAACTCAGCAACTGGGCAGGACTTCTGGCAAGCGACTCAGGAGGACAATTCTCGACTGGTACTGTCGCTGGGCTGTCACTGCCGGCGAGCATGGAGCGAGTTGTGGAGCGAGTCGTGGCAGAGACGACTGGGCGAAACATCTGGGAGTCGTAACATCATACACCAGACTGCAGTGAGAGAGCTAGCAGTCAAAGTGACATCTTCTTCATGCAGGCTGCTCACTGAAGCTTGTGATATGAGGCTGGCACAGCGCCTGCCGACAGTGGCTAACTGCGGCTTGGCGAGTATCATTCTCTAGGCAGTTGGAGTTATAGCAGAGGTTAGTCTAAGCGTCCCCAGACTTGTTTCTCTACATATAACTGCACTCTGAAGGTCTGGAGGTGAAGTGAAACAAATCTTGATGGAAATCGTAGCAGGTACGATTCTGCAGAACATCACGAGCGACGAGCATAAAAGCTTTCTGTACAAGAGGGCTCGGTCACTCGGGGCTGTCTTGACATCAGCTGTCAAACGTACTGGTCACATCAGGTGACTTAGCACAGTGGTGCTACTCAGGTCTGGCTCAGACCTCACTGGACACATGGAAACTTTACACACCCGTGGTACACTAACATATAGAACACTGACTGAGAGGAATTAACACACGACATATATCTTCTCTTAGTCTTCTCGACAATATTTTAATAATTACTAGAAACACTCAATGTGACATCATGTGATGTCAGGCGTGATGACGCGAGGCGACGTCAGCAGACATCTCGAGGTGACGTCAGGCAGACATCGTGAGGTGGCGTCAGCAGACATCGTGACATCATGAAGTCGGCCAGCATCGTGGGTGATGTCGATGTGATGCGGGCAGCAGATCACAGCATGAGGCCTGGGACATCTGGTAACTCACGTGGCTGGTAGATCCACGTGGCTGGTAGATCCACGTGACATCGCCCACACCCACGTGGCGTTGTGATCCACGTGGTGTCGTGATCTATGTGGCATGCTGATCCACGTAGCTTCGAGTGGCCTCGGGCACTTGGATACACAGCTCTGGCAATGAATCACACGAAAAACAGCAGAAAACACAGCAGAGGGAGTGAGCAGTGGTGAGTGTATGGTAGATGGGTGAGCGTGAGTAGGGCGAGCATGGGCAAGGTGAGAAACAGCCACTTCCTCTCCTCCTCCCCCACCCACAAACACGTGGAGAACTCACACTGGACGCAGAAATCACTACAAAACTCACCTCTGGTTTGCTGAAACAACTGTGCTGAGCTGAACAACAACAACAGCAACATACAAGTGACGCTGAACACGTGACTTGAGAAACACCGTGGGACACTGTAGCGTGGGGTCACTTACAATTCTCGGAGAATTTCAGAAATTTCGGCCTGGATCCTGCTTGTACCTGTGTATGGATGCTCAAACGTGCAGACACGACATCAGGATAACTTGTTGAGAGACGGATGCTTCTTGTGTAGGGTGATGAAGTGAAGATGACTTCATACCTCTTCCTTCCTCTTTCTGGGCAAACAACTTGTGGCATGCAAAGAGTACGTAACCTTTATTCGGCGCATGTACACACCCTCATTTACAGGCTATCTCCCCCAACCAGCGAATCAGGTTGCTAAGAGTTGATGATGGGGCCCTGTCGTTCAACTAGTGACCAGGTTCTAGCCAATAAGAAGATGGTTTTGGCAATCGCAGAGGCTATGTGGGTACTGCTCTCCTGTCTGCCCTTGTCATTCCCATTCTAGAGCTGGTTGAACCATGGTCTGCTATCTTGTGGCTTCTATTTCTGCCTTGCTTACCGTGGAATGCACTATACTTATCACTGTACATAGTGTACATATTGCTGTTCTAAATTGGTGAAGGATAATATAAGTCTAAACTTTTTCTGCTGTGTTTATTTTGCTCCCATTACAATTGCTCATTGCTAGTAATCCCTTCCTTAAATCTCTTGTTAGAGCAACTGCTCAAGAAGAAATTTCTCACCTAGCTGGTAGTAACAAGTTATCACAAGTTATATACACTGATGGATCTAAACAGGAGTCTTCTGGCAGGGCTGCATCTGCTCTTGTTGCCACCTCCCTAGTTAAGAACGATAATAAATTTGTTGAGTTAGGCATAAGAATTAACAACTGGGCGTCTACACTGCAAACTGAATTGTTTGCAATCCTAATGGCGCTAAAGCTAACCTATGACACTGAGCTTGACTCTATCATCATTACTGATTCTATGTCATCACTGAAGGCTCTTGACTCATATAATGACTCCAACAACATGCTCATTGGGGAAGCCAGGTATAGATACTCAAAAATTAGGGACAAAGGAATTAATGTACAATTGCTATGGATCCCATCACACATTGGATTACTCCTTCATGATAAAGTTGATATGTTAGCCAAGAAGAGTACCCAGAAGGAGAATGTAGAATATAACTTTGGTATAACTGTGTCTAGCATTAGGAATAATATTAGGAGAGAAGTAAATAATGAAAATGATTGTTATGGGAATGCAGTTAGAAGCCTGAGTAGATCTATAACCCACTATGATAACATGAACGTAGATAAGTATGTTTATGGAGCAACTTGCAATGTGAACAGACTGACTGATGTTGTAGTGGCCAGGCTTAGGCTTGGTTACAAGTACTTCTGGCAGTTTGGGAGACACACAGATGATGATCAAACTAAATGTAAATTATGTGATCAGGCATATGGTCACTCTCTTGAACACTATGTGCTTAATTGTCCACCTATTGAGGAATACAGAGACAGACAGTATAATAACCTATGTGACATGTCAAGATATCTTATTAATGAAAACAAGATACCAGATATACTAAGCAAATTTCCTAAATTTGCTTGTAACAGATAAGTGAACTATAGATATGTAGATATAAATCCATATGTATTCCTGTTAACCCTTTGGGGCCTAGTTCCTAGGCCTTTTGTGTATCCATATGCTCTCGCGCTACCGTCCACAGGATGGATATGGGGTGCACAATAAACTAGCCACTTCGGTGGCAAAATCTAATCTCTCCCATTACACCCGGGATAACAGGCCATTTGGAATCCTGGGTTGTAATATGGGGGCCTGTCTGGGATCTGGAGCTGGACTTAGAGAAACGGTTGAGCTTAGGGTGAAGCTCGTAGCAGGAACATTGTGCAGCTTGCTGTCTGGCATTGCTTTACAAATTTTGCGTGTCAGTTGCTTTGTTATGGTCAGCCTTGCTATTGTATGATCATTCAACAGCTTGCTACTAGCTTGTTCGGTGTGCTCGCTTCGCTATGGTCAATCTTCTAGAACAGTGTAGCTGTCTGGCTACGCTTTACAAATTTTGCATGTCAGTTGTTACTAGCCTGTTCGGTGTGGAGAATTTTGCAGTCAGCTTTGCTTGTATGCGTATTCTGCAATCGTACTGTGCATAGCTAAGCGTGTTCTGCAAATTAACGTGTTACGTTGGGGTGAGATACATGATTATATACACCTGGAAAATCCTAGAGGGACTAGTACCGAACTTGCACACGAAAATCACTCACTACGAAAGCAAAAGACTTGGCAGACGATGCACCATCCCCCCAATGAAAAGCAGGGGTGTCACTAGCACGTTAAGAGACCATACAATAAGTGTCAGGGGACCGAGACTGTTCAACTGCCTCCCAGCACACATAAGGGGGATTACCAACAGACCCCTGGCAGTCTTCAAGCTGGCACTGGACAAGCACCTAAAGTCAGTTCCTGATCAGCCGGGCTGTGGCTCGTACGTTGGTTTGCGTGCAGCCAGCAGCAACAGCCTGGTTGATCAGGCGCTGATCCACCAGGAGGCCTGGTCACAGACCGGGCCGCGGGGGCGTTGACCCCCGAAACTCTCTCCAGGTAAACTCCAGGTATTCTGCAATCGTACTGTGCATAGCGAATAACTTATGCCACCTAGATGAGTCAGATGTCTTGTGTCGGCATATACTTTGCATAACCTACCTAAATTGTCCCTACAGCGTTGTTGGCAAATTGCTCATTCCATTGGCATTACATACAAATGCACTCTCACAGCTGCGCAACTGCGTTCACTGATTGCTGACAAACTTATAGAAGAAGAGATGGCACATCAGACTCCTCCCTCTACGGGAGCTAGGGCAAAAACTACAATGTTCTCACAGGAGGAAGATGATACACCTACAGAGCAAAATGGTCAGTATAGTGCAGCTGGGTTGTCTCAGGGTGAATCAGCATCGTTGGCACTTGAGCTGGCAAAAATCAATCTTGAGCAAACTAGGGAACAGAGAGCATTCACAAGGGAAGAATTTGATAGGGAAAGAGAAAGGAGGCAGTTTTTGCATTCTGTAAATGATTTTAGTTCACAAAAAGCAGTACAGCTTGTTCCCCGCTTCAATGAGGCCGAACCAGAGCAATTTTTTGAAAGCTTCGAAAATCAGGCTCGAGGCTTGAGGTGGCTGGAACAGCATTGGGCATCGTTGGTTCATACACCATTATTGGGTAAGGCACAGGAATTTACGTCAGTATTAAATGACGCTGAATTTTCTGATTATCAAGTAGTGAAGACCACAGTGTTGGGAGCATATACATGTATCCCAGCCAAATACCGTAAGCTTTTTAAATTAAGCAGGCGGCAGCTTGGTCAATCCCTAGTGGACTTTGTGAGACAGCAAACCAAAGCTTTTACCAACTGGTATAAAGCAAGTGGTGTCTCTACCTTTGAGGAGCTGGTACAGCTTATTCTGATTGATAACCTGCTGGAGTCTGTGGGACCAGAGGTTCGAGTCTTTCTGCAGGATCGTGACTTAACCACTGCATTGGAGGCAGCCAGGTTGGCTGATACCTTCGAAACTAACCGCTCCTTGTCCGAGCGGTCCCGTCTCTCTTTTCAACAGCCTGGCATGAGCAGAGATCGTCAACCTTGGAGAATGAAGTGCCAGCCGGAGGGAGAACGTCTATGTCAGCCAACTAAGTCACCTGGTGAGCCACGCTTCTCAACATATGGTCCACCTGCGGAGAGGCAAACTACTCATGGTGCATCTCGACAACAGTATCCAGAGAGACACCAGCCAGAATGACACCATTTGCAACATCAGCAGGGAGTAAAGGGCAAGCCTGTCGTCTGCTTCCTCTGCAACAAAGTAGGCCACATCCGTCCCAACTGCCCCCATAAACCCTAACCCATTGAGAAAATCTCTAATATCCCTAGTAACATGTCCCCTAGAGAAGTAGAAAAAGTTATGGCCCCTTATTATTGCAAGAGTCTTATTTCCCTTCAGGAAAACTCAGAAACAACTGAAGTAAAGGCCTTTAGAGATACTGGAGCATATTGCTCACTTGTAAGAGAAGGAATATTACCCCTTTCAGAGAATACTTCCTTGAATTCCTCTGTTTTATTGGAAGCATTTGGAGGAGCTATATATTCTGTTCCTTTGCATAAAATTTATGTACAGTGCAAATATTACACTGGGTACTTGACTGTAGGTGTCTCAAAAGGATTCCCCATGAAATATGCCATGTTATTACTGGGTAATAACATTACTACTGTTAGTTCGTGTCCTGAACCTATAATAATTAATTCTTCTCCGGTGTTGGCCATAACTCGGGCAACATCCCAAGGGTTGTCTGGAGGGAATGTTGACCTATCCTTGGACGACTCCGATCTCGGAATAGCCACATTGTTTTACGAGGAAAACTGGCCAGAGCCTCGTAGATCAAGTGAACAGACCCCGATCAAGCCTTCCTATTCCCAGGTTGCAGGATTGCCAGATGTCTCTGTTTCCATGCCCGAGGGACTGTCCTTCCGGGAGGAACAACGAAAGGACCCTTCTTTAAAATTCGCTTTTGAGGCAGCCATGGGTAAATCCTCTTTGGGTCATCCGGTCAAGTATGAAGTTAAAAAGGATTATTTGATCTGCGCTGAGACTGGTAAGGAGATAGAGGGCCGGCAATTGTATGACAGGTTAGTGGTTCCAACAAAGTATAGACCTCAAATATTAAATATAGCTCATAATACGTCATTAGGAGGTCACTTAGGAATTACAAAAACCTTGTATAGAATCACAAAAGAATTTTATTGGCCAAAATTAAAGAAAGATGTGAAGAATCATATTAGGTGTTGCCGAGAATGTCAGCAAGTTGGGAAACCTGGACATTCCATTAAACCTTCACCTCTCCAACCTATACCTGCTGATGGAGAACCTTTTGCAGATTTAATTATAGATTGTGTAGGTCCACTACCTAGATCAAAGTCTGGAAATCAGTATTTATTTACGATTATGGATAAAGTAACCAGATACCCTGAAGCAATTCCCATGCGCAGTATTAATACTAAAGCTATTCTCAAAGTTTTAACAAAATTCATTTCTTGTTTTGGCATTCCTAAAACTATTCAAAGTGATCATTGCCAAAGCATTTAGGGAAGTATTAACTAGGTTAGGGATAATCCACAACTTATCCACTGCCTATCATCCTCAGTCCCAAGGCGCCTTGGAAAGATTCCATCAGACATTAAAAACAATGATGAGAACTTTTTGCATGCACTTTCCTACAGACTGGGATGAATCACTACCTTTGTTGCTGTTCTCAGTACGAGAGACGGTGCAAGAGTCTACAGGGTATAGTCCGTTTGAGCTGATCTTTGGGCACAATGTACGAGGTCCTCTTCGGGTGCTCAAAGAAGGATGGATGGGAGAAGACGTTAGCTCAACACTCTACAACCCGTCTTCAAGGTTGCAGGTGGCACGTCAGTTAGCCAAGGCTAACCTAAAGACAGCTCAAAGTAAGATGAAACAGAGGTATGACAGAAGTGCACAATTCCGCTCCTTCCATCCAGGAGACAAGGTGTTGGTGCAGGAACCTATACCTGGCCACACCTTGAAAGCTAGATTTACGGGACCTGTGCAGATTGTAAGTAGATTATCTGATGTAAATTATGTGGTAGCTCCCATTGATAAGACCTCAAAAACTAAAACTTACCACATTAATCAATTAAAGTATTTCCATACACCAGATAAAGTCCCAGTAATGACTCTGTCCTCTACCTCTGAGGACAACTCTGACTCTTTGCGCTCTATCTCTGAAATTAATATTAAACTTTCAAATTCTGTCCTCCTCAAGGATCCTAGCCCTTTAATGGAGGGATTATCTGAAACGCAAGCAACAAATTTAGCGGAGCTTCTACAGTCATATCCTAATATTTTTTCGGATGTGCCGAAAAAATGTAAGTTAGGTTATCATGATGTAGATGTGGGAAACTCTAAACCAATTAAACTCTCCCCCTACAGAGCTAATCCTGAAAAGCAAAGGCTACTTCAGCAGGAAGTAGAATTTTTGTTAAAGCATGGTTTAGTGGAGGAGGAGTCTAGTCCATGGGCTTCACCGTGCATCCTTGTGAAGAAGGCTGATGGAGGGTTTCGTATGTGTTCAGACTACCGTAAAGTGAATGAGGTCACAATTACAGATGCTTACCCTCTTCCTCGTCTGGATGACGTAATTGACTTTGTGGGTAAGGCTACTTTTGTGTCCAAGTTAGATCTCCTTAAAGGCTACTATCAGGTACCTTTGACAGATAAGGCGAAGGAAATCTCTGCCTTCGTAATTCCAGGTCATTATCAATACACAGTTACCCCCTTCGGAATGAAAAATTCCCCCTCTTCATTCCAGAAACTTATCCATCAGGCTATTAAAGGACTTGAAGGCACGGCAGCGTACCTAGATGATATTGTTGTAGTGTCTGATACTTGGGATCAACACCTACTTAGACTTAAGGCTCTTTTTGAGACCTTTAAGAGTTCCCATTTAACAGTTAATTTATCTAAATCTTCCTTTGGCCAGGCCACTGTCACTTTTCTAGGCCATGAAGTAGGTAGTGGTAAAGTTGCACCTAAACTTGCTAAAGTTCTTTCTATTAAAGATTATCCAGTTCCTCATGATAGGAAATCTCTTCAACGTTTCCTAGGCATGATAGGATTTTACAGAAGATTCTGTAAGAATTTCTCAGATATTGTAGCCCCTCTTACCTCTCTTACCAGTCACAAAGTTCCCTTTCATTGGACCTCAGACTGTAACACTGCTTTTAATAAAGCAAAAAGATTATTGTGTACTGCACCCATTCTCTTGTCTCCAGACTTCTCCAAACCTTTTTCATTACAGGTTGATGCTTGTGAGTCTGGGGTTGGGGCAGTACTATTACAAATCGGGAACGAGGAGTTGCAGCCTGTAGCATACTTTTCAGCCACATCAGAGGGCTTAGTCTACCATTGAAAAAGAAGCCCTCGCGCTGGTACTGGCTTTGGAGCATTTCGATGTTTATGTGGGCCAGACATCGCAGGTGGTCACAGTCTACAGTGATCACAATCCTCTAGTATATCTCCAAGCCATGAAGAACCACAACACAAGGTTTATGCGCTGGACACTAAGGCTGCAGCCCTATAATATTTCCATTAAATATATTGCCGGCAAAGAAAATATGTTGGCAGACTCTTTATCTAGAGTCTAATATTTTTATTTATTTAGGTTAGGATGTTATTTGTGGAAACCCCTTTTCACGCTCTTTTTTTTTATCCCCTGGTGTGGGGTTTTTTTTTAGTGAGGGGATGCGGGCTACCGTCCGCCTGTATCTTGGACCTATGCTAGCCTGTCTGACTACTGTCTCACTCTAAGTTTAGGGTTTGGCTTTTGGTCACGAGAAAAGCTGAGCTCTATCTAAGAGTTGGATGGTGGAGAGGAAAGGCGGTCCCATTATTTTGTGCCATGGCGGCACGGTTACCACTGGGAGGTGGCAGCCTAATCCTGAGCCTTCTCGGGGTGGGGGTGTGGCATGCAAAGAGTACGTAACCTTTATTCGGCGCATGTACACACCCTCATTTACAGGCTATCTCCCCCCCAGCGAACAGGTTGCTAAGAGTTGATGAGTCGTTCAACTAGTGACCAGGTCTGCTATTATGAGTTGATGATCCAGGGGGACTCCCTGAGCAAGTCAGAGGTAATGTTCACTCACTACAAAGTAATGACCAGGTAATGAACTCTAGCACAATGACAAGAAGATGGTTTTGGCAATCGCAGAGGTTATGTGGGTACCGCTCTCCTGTCTGCCCTTGTCATTCCCATTCTAGAGCTGGTTGAAGCACGGTCTGCTATCTTGTGGCTTCTATTTCTGCCTTGCTTACCGTGGAGTGCACTATACTTATCACTGTACATAGTGTACATATTGCTGTTCTAAATTGGTGAAGGATAATGTAAGTCTAAACTTTTTCTGCTGTGTTTATTTTGCTCCCATTACACCCGGGATAACAGGCCATTTGGAATCCTGGGTTGTAATACAACTGCTGCAACCACCGCTTTCCACCATTTATAACGGATTTGTTTGGTGTTCTGGTAGCGGGGAGTAAATGATACGTCTTTGGAGGCTTCTTACTTTATTGTTAAGTGTCGTGGTGGGTACACAGGCTTGTGTGTTTGTGCCCATGGCCCGGGCAGGGCCATCCCACGAGAGAGAGCTGGGAGGCCTTGTGTCTTGCTGCTAGGCCGCTGTGTGAGTGAGAGCGAGGCAAGTCTGGGCATACTGAAGTGGCAAGGCCTATAGGTGGCAGCACCAGCATGGCGCAAAATATGAACTAAGCTGGCAGACAGCATGGGCTGTCTGTGCAGACAGTACAGGCAGTCTACACCATCACATCCCCATTAAGAGTATCATCACATCACCAGTGAGAGTACCAACACATCACCAGTGAAGAGTATGATGACATCACCAGTGAGAGTACCATCACATCGCCAGTGAGAGTACCATCACATCACCAATGAGAGTACGAACGCATCACCAGTGATAGTACCATCACATCACCAGTGAGAGTATCATCACATCAGTGATGGTACTATCACATCACCAGTGAGAGTATCATCACATCATCAATGATGGTGCCATCACATCACCAGTGAGAATACCAACACATCAACAGTGAGAGTACCAACACATCACCAGTGAGAGTACCGTCACATCACCAGTGAGAGTACCAACACATCACCAGTGAGAATACCAACACATCACCAGTGAGAGTACAATTACATCACCAGTGAAGGTACCAACACATCACTAGTGAGAGTACCATCACATCACCATTGAGAGTACCATCACATCACCAATGAGAGCACCATCACATCACCAGTGAGAGCACCATCACATCACCAGTGAGAACACCATCGCATAACCAGTGAGAGTATCATCACATCATCAATGATGGTACCATCACATCACCTGGAGTTACCTGGAGTTTACCTAGAGAGAGTTCCGGGGGTCAACACCCCTGCAGCCCGGTCTGTGACCAGGCTTCCTGGTGGATCAGAGCCTGATCAACCAGGCTGTTACTGCTGGCTGCACGCAATCCAACGTACGGGCCACAGCCCGGCTGGTCAGGTACTGACAGTGAGAGTACCAACACATCACCAGTGAGAGTACCATTACATCACCAGTGAGAATACCATCATATCACCAGTGAGAATAACATCACATCACCAGTGAGAGTACCATCACATCACCAGTGAGAATACCATCACATCACCTGGAGTTTACCTGGTCAGGTACCGACAGTGAGAGTACCAACACATCACCAGTGAGAGTACCATTACATCACCAGTGAGAATACCATCATATCACCAGTGAGAATAACATCACATCACCAGTGAGAGTACCATCACATCACCAGTGAGAGTACCAACACATCACCAGTGAGAGTACCATCACATCACCAGTGAGAGCACCAACAGATCACCAGTGAGAGCACTAACAGATCACCAGTGAGAGTACCAACAGATCACCAGTGAGAGTACCATCACATCACCAGTGAGAGCACCAACACATCACCAGTGAGAATACCATCACATCACCAGTGAGAGCACCAACAGCTCACCAGTGAGAATATCAAGATAATATGAAATTTAAAGACCAACTGCTAAAAAGATTTAAAGCAAACAGACAGGATATTGCAGCACTAAATAAATTCCAAAGGGTGAGGAACAGAGTACAGAGGCTTATAAAAGGAGCAAACGCAGAGCACTATTGCTCAAAAATCGAAGAGTACAGGGATAACCCTAGAAAACTCTGGCAACAACTAAAATAATTGGAGTATAGCCATAAACCCGTAGATAGATCTAACATAGTACTAAATATCCATAACGAGGTATGACACGAAACAACTAAAGTAGCAAATTGTTTTAATTCCTACTACACATCTGTCGTATCAACACTAGTAAGTAAACTTCCAGCTGCATCAAATACCTTTAACACAGACTCTGATAAGTTTAAAACATACTATACCAATAAAAGGGTAACCCCAGCAGTTGTCAACTAGTAAGTGTATCTCATGACTTCGTGCAAAAAGAACTAAGCGGGTTAAGCCCAACTAAGAGCACCGGCCCAGATAACATCCCGTCTAAGTTCCTAAAAGATGGTGCCTCTGAATTGCCACTCCCCATTGTTCACATGATAAAATTGTCCATCACCACTAACACCGTAACAGAGGAGTCCAAGGAAGCCAGAGTTACTCATATCTTCAAGAAAAATAGTAGGTGTGATGTCAGCAACTACAGGCCTGTTAGTATACTCAGTGTAATATCCAAAATTCTAGAGAGGGCCGTATACTGTCAAGTAGTTAACTATCTTAATGACAACAACATTCTTCATAGTTAACAATCAGGCTTTAGGAGATCTTACTCAACCGACACCTCCCTAATTAATCTAATGGATTATATGAGAACTTAAATGTCCATAAGGAACCTCATAGGATTGGCAACCTTATACTTGCAAAAGGCCTTCGATACTGTCAATCACAACGTATTATGTATGAAACTTCAAGCTATCGGCATAGATTCAGTAGACTGGTTTAAATCCTGGAGTATAGTATTTGGAAAGGGTTTCGGGGTCAACGCCCCCGTGGTTCGGTCTGAGACTATGCCTCGTAGTGGATCAGGGTTTGATTAACCCTGTTTTTCATTGGGGGAATGTTGGATCTGCCGAGTCCTTTGCTTTCATAGGAAGTGATTATCGTGTGCAAGTTTGGTACTAATCCATCTAGAATTTTGCAAGTGTATATTATCATGTATCTCTATCGCTACTCAAGTCCCAGTATGACTCAGTTTTTAGCAAGCCGCTAACCAGACTGAGAGTCGAAGATCAATTATTTTTTTTATGAGAGAGCCACAGAATTTGCTTAACACAAGCCTATCTGATGTTATCCTGACGCCAAATGACTTCGAACAGACGATAAATGACATGCCCATGCACTCTGCCCCAGGGCCAGACTCATGGAACTCTGTGTTCATCAAGAACTGCAAGAAGCCCCTATCACGAGCTTTTACCAACCTATGGAGAGGGAGCATGGACACGGGGGTCGTCCCACAGTTACTAAAAACAGCAGACATAGCCCCACTCCACAAAGGGGGCAGTAAAGCAATAGCAAAGAACTACACACCGATAGCACTAACATCCCATATCATAAAAATCTTTGAAAGGGTCCTAAGAAGCAAGATCACCACCCATCTAGAAACCCATCAATTACACAACCCAGGGCAACATGGGTTTAGAGCAGGTCGCTCCTGTCTGTCTCAACTACTGGATCACTACGACAAGGTCCTAGATGCACTAGAAGACAAAAAGAATGCAGATGTAATGTTTACAGACTTTGCAAAAGCCTTCGACAAGTGTGACCATGGCGTAATAGCACACAAAATGCGTGCTATAGGAATAACAGGAAAAGTTGGTAGACGGATCTATAATTTCCTCACAAACAGAACACAAAGAGTAGTAGTCAACAGAGTAAAGTCTGAGGCTGCTACGGTGAAAAGTTCTGTTCCACAAGGCACAGTACTCGCTCCCATCTTGTTTCTCATCCTCATATCTGACATAGACAAGGATGTCAGCCACAGCACCGTGTCTTCCTTTGCAGATGACACCCGAATCTGCATGGCAGTGTCTTCCATTGCAGACACTGCAAGGCTCCAGGCGGACATCAACCAAATCTTTCAGTGGGCTGCAGAAAACAATATGAAGTTCAATGATGAGAAATTTCAATTACTCCGATATGGTAAACATGAGGAAATTAAAACTTCATCAGAGTACAAAACAAATTCCTTCCACAAAATAGAGCGAAAAACATGGGAGTGATCATGTCAGAGGATCTCACCTTCAAGGACCATAACATTGTATCAATCTCATCTGCTAGAAAAATGACAGGATGGATAATGAGAACCTTCAAAACTAGAGATGCCAAGCCCATGATGACACTCTCCAGGTCGCTTGTTCTATCTAGGCTGGAATATTGCTGCACACTAACAGCACCTTTCAAGGCAGGTGAAATTGCTGACCTAGAAAATGTACAGAGAACCTTCACAGCATGCATAACGGGGGTAAAACACCTCAATTACTGGGAGCGCTTGAAGTTCCTGAACCTGTACTCCCTGGAATGCAGGCGGGAGAGATACATGATTATATACACCTGGAAAATCCTAGAGGGACTAGTACCGAACTTGCACACGAAAATCACTCCTTACGACAGCAAAAACTCGGCAGACGCTGCAACATCCCCCCAATGAAAAGAAGGGGTGTCACTAGCACGTTAAGAGACAATACATTAAGTGTCAGGGGCCCGAGACTGTTCAACTGCCTCCCAGCATACATAAGGGGGATTACCAATAGACCAATGGCAGTCTTCAAGCAGGCACTGGACAAGCACCTAAAGTCGGTACCTGACCAGCCGGGCTGTGGCTCATACATTGGATTGCGTGCAGCCAGCAGTAACAGCCTGGTTGATCAGGCCCTGATCCACCCTGAGGCCTAGTCACAGACCGGGCCGCTGGGGCATTGACCCCAGGAACTCTCTCCAGGTAAACTCCAGGTATTGCCTGTATTCTGGGGAATACAAATCAAGGGTCTTCAACCGTTCCCATAATTTAGGTGCCTTATCGTACTTATGTGTGTCGTGAAAGTTCTTTGTACACTCTCCAGGTCAGTAATTTTTCCTGCCTTAAAGGGGGCAGTTAGTGTATTCCAGCCTAGAGAGAACAAGCAGGAGCCTAAGCAGGGGCCCAATACTGGATGTTGTTTTTCCCTGGCATAAGAGAAGAAGTTTTTTTTTCAGTTTCCTTTATGGTTTTTAGTTCTTCCTGCGATTCTTGTTTCCTGTAAGATTCCTTCAGCTTAAGTTCGATATTTGCAATTTCATTGACCAGTGCCTCCGTTCATATTTCAGATATATCGACCCCTCTCAGCAACTCTGTGATTCTTCGCGTTCGTCTGTATAGGGAGCGTTTCTCCCTTTCTAGTTTACATCTTCTCTTTCTTTTTCTTAATGGAATGTGCCTTGAGCAGATCTCAAAAACCACGGAGTTTATTTTTTCTAGGCAAAGGTTCAAATCCGTGTTGTTTACCTGGAGTTTACCTGGAGAGAGCTTCGGGGGTCAACGCCCCCGCGGCCCGGTCTGTGACCAGGCCTCCTGGTGGATCAGAGCCTGATCAACCAGGCTGTTGCTGCTGGCTGCACGCAAACCAACGTACGAGCCACAGCCCGGCTGATCAGGAACTGACTTTAGGTGCTTGTCCAGTGCCAGCTTGAAGACTGCCAGGGGTCTGTTGGTAATCCCCCTTATGTGTGCTGGGAGGCAGTTGAACAGTCTCGGGCCCCTGACATTTATTGTATGGTCTCTTAACGTGCTAGTGACACCCCTGCTTTTCATTGGGGGGATGGTGCATCGTCTGTCAAGTCTTTTGCTTTCGTAGTGAGTGATTTTCGTGTGCAAGTTCGGTACTAGTCCCTCTAGGATTTTCCAGGTGTATATAATCATGTATCTCTCCCTCCTGCGTTCCAGGGAATACAGGTTTAGAAACCTCAAGCGCTCCCAGTAATTGAGGTGTTTTATCTCCGTTATGCGCGCCGTGAAAGTTCTCTGTACATTTTCTAGGTCGGCAATTTCACCTGCCTTGAAAGGTGCTGTTAGAGTGCAGCAATATTCCAGCCTAGATAGAACAAGTGACCTGAAGAGTGTCATCATGGGCTTGGCCTCCCTAGTTTTGAAGGTTCTCATTATCCATCCTGTCATTTTTCTAGCAGATGCGATTGATACAATGTTATGGTCCTTGAAGGTGAGATCCTCCGACATAATCACTCCCAGGTCTTTGACGTTGGTGTTTCGCTCTATTTTGTGGCCAGAATTTGTTTTGTACTCTGATGAAGATTTAATTTCTTCATGTTTACCATATCTGAGTAATTGAAATTTCTCGTCGTT
Source organism: Cherax quadricarinatus (assembly GCF_038502225.1). Lineage (NCBI taxonomy): Eukaryota > Metazoa > Arthropoda > Malacostraca > Decapoda > Parastacidae > Cherax > Cherax quadricarinatus. The sequence continues at coordinate 13,418,749 of NC_091297.1, read as the reverse complement.
GAACTTCATATTGTTTTCCGCAGCCCACTGAAAGATTTGGTTGATGTCCGCCTGGAGCCTTGCAGTGTCTGCAATGGAAGACACTGTCATGCAGATTCGGGTGTCACCTGCAAAGGGAGCGTTTCTCCCTTTCTAGTTTACATCTTCTCTTTCTTTTTCTTAATGGAATGTGCCTTGAGCAGATCTCAAAAACCACGGAGTTTATTTTTTCTAGGCAAAGGTTCAAATCCGTGTTGTTTAGGATATATTCCCAGCTTATTTCATTTAGGACATGGTTGACTTGTTCCTATTGTATGTTTTTGTTATTGAAGTTGAATTTTGTGAAGACACCCTCATCTACAAACTCATCTACAAACCCTCATGACTAATCACATTTCGCTAGTCAGGAGCCCTGTGTATACATGTCTGTACTTCTGTTATGTTGTGATCTGAGTGTATTGTCTTTGATATTACGTATAAGCTCGTCGTTGTTAATGAAGATGAGGTCCAGCGTATTTTCTAGTCTTGTTAGCTCCAATATTTGCTGCTCTAAGGTGAATTTGTTGCAGAGGTTTAATAGCTCTTGTGTGTGTGAATTTTCATCTGAGCTGCCTCTTGGGGTAATGTCTGCTATATTATTATTTGCTACACTCCTCCATTTCAGGTGTTTCAAGTTAAAATCTCCCTGTAACAAGATGTTTGGGGCAGGAGTTGGGAGATTTTATAGACAGTAATTAATTTTCAAAAGCTGCTCTCAGAATTGCTGGGAAGTTGCATCCGGAGGCTTGTGTACAACCACAGTGACAAGGCCTTGGTTTTCAATCTTTACCGCCAAAACTTCAACTACACCATTTGAGGTGTTTTAGTAGTTCAGAGCAAATGAGCGATTCTGTGACGTACAAGCCAACCCCCTCTTGTTGCCTGTTTAGTCTGTCGCATCTGAATAGGTTATAACCTGGGAGCCATATTTCGTTGTCAAAATGATCCTTTGTGTGGGTTTCTTTGAATGATGCAAATACTGCATTTGACTCCGTGAGTAGTCCCTTGACATAAAGAATTTTGTCTTAACAGGAAACAAATTGTAAAAATTAAAAAAAAAAATACCTTGGGGAGTTCCCCAAGGTATTATTCTGGGTCCCTTATTATTCCTATGCTATGTAAAAGACATGCCCATCAGTGTCCAATGCAAACTTCTACTGTATGAGGATGACAGTGCTCTGTTAGTATCAGGATGAAGATTTAATTTCCTCATGTTTACCATATCTGAGTAATTGAAATTTCTCATCGTTGAACTTCATATTGTTTTCTGCAGCCCACTGAAAGATTTGGTTGATGTCTGCCTGGAGCTTTGCAGTGTCTGCAATGGAAGACACTGTCATGCAGATTCGGGTGTCATCTGCAAAGGAAGACACGGTGCTGTGGCTGACATCCTTGTCTATGTCGGATATAAGGATGAGGAACAAGATGGGAGCGAGTACTGTGCCTTGTGGAACAGAGCTTTTCACCGTAGCTGCCTCGGACTTTACTCTGTTGACGACTACTCTCTGTGTTCTGTTAGTGAGGAAATTATAGATCCATCGACCGACTTTTCCTGTTATTCCTTTAGCACGCATTTTGTGCGCTATTACGCCATGGTCACACTTGTCGAAGGCTTTTGCAAAGTCTGTATATATTACATCTGCATTCTTTTTGTCTTCTAGTGCATTTAGGACCTTGTCGTAGTGGTCCAATAGTTGAGACAGACAGGAGCAACCTGTTCTAAACCCATGTTGCCCTGGGTTGTGTAACTGATGGGTTTGTAGATGCGTGGTGATCTTGCTTCTTAGGACCCTTTCAAAGATTTTTATGATATGGGATGTTAGTGCTATTGGTCTGTAGTTCTTTGCTGTTGCTTTACTGCCCCCTTTGTGGAGTGGGGCTATGTCTGTTGTTTTTAGTAACTGTGGGACGACCCCCGTGTCCATGCTCCCTCTCCATAGGATGGAAAAGGCTCGTGATAGGGGCTTCTTGCAGTTCTTGATGAACACAGAGTTCCATGAGTCTGGCCCTGGGGCAGAGTGCATGGGCATGTCACTTATCGCCTGTTCGAAGTCATTTGGCGTCAGGATAACATCGGATAGGCTTGTGTTAATCAAATTTTGTGGCTCTCTCATAAAAAAATTCATTTTGATCTTCGACTCTCAGTCTGGTTAGCGGCTTGCTAAAAACTGAGTCATATTGGGACTTGAGTAGCTCACTCATTTCCTTGCTGTCATCTGTGTAGGACCCATCTTGTTTAAGTAGGGGCCCAATACTGGACGTTGTTCTCGATTTTGATTTGGCATAGGAGAAGAAATACTTTGGGTTTCTTTCGATTTCATTTATGGCTTTTAGTTCTTCCCGCGATTCCTGACTCCTAAAGGATTCTTTTAGCTTAAGTTCGATGTTTGCTATTTCTCTGACCAGTGTCTCCCTACGCATTTCAGATATATTGACCTCTTTTAGCCGCTCTGTTATTCTTTTCCGTCGCCTGTAAAGGGAGCGCCTGTCTCTTTCTGTTTTACATCTACTCCTCCTTTTTCTTAGAGGAATAAGCCTTGTGCATACATCGAGTGCCACCGAGTTAATCTGTTCTAGGCATAAGTTGGGGTCTGTGTTGCTTAGTATATCTTCCCAGCTTATATCAGTTAGGACTTGGTTTACTTGGTCCCACTTTATGTTTTTGTTATTGAAGTTGAATTTGGTGAATGCTCCCTCGTGACTAATCTCATTATGTCGGTCTGGGGCTCCTCGCATACATGACTGAACCTCAATTATGTTGTGATCTGAGTATATTGTTTTTGATATGGTGATATTTCTTATCAGATCATCATTTTTAGTGAAGATGAGGTCTAGTGTATTCTCCAGTCTAGTAGGCTCTATTATTTGCTGGTTTAAATTGAATTTTGTGCAGAGATTTAAAAGCTCGCGTGAGTGTGAGTTTTCATCAGAGCTGCCTCCTGGTGTTATTACTGCAACAATATTATTTGCTATATTCCTCCATTTTAGGTGCCTTAAGTTGAAATCCCCCAGGAGCAAGATGTTGGGTGCAGGAGCTGGAAGGTTTTCCAGACAGTGGTCAATTTTTAACAGCTGTTCCTGGAATTGCTGGGATGTTGCATCCGGAGGCTTGTAGACTATCACAATGACTAGGTTTTGGTTCTCGACCTTTACTGCTAAAACTTCCACTACATCATTTGAGGCATTTAGCAGTTCTGTGCAAACAAGTGACTCTGCAATGTACAGGCCAACCCCCCCCCCCCTTTTGCCTGTTCACTCTGTCACATCTGTATAGGTTGTAACCTGGGATCCATATTTCGTTGTCCAAGTGATCCTTTATGTGGGTCTCAGTGAAAGCCGCGAACATTGCCTTTGCCTCTGCAAGCAGTCCACGGATGAAAGGTATTTTGTTGTTTGTTGCTGGCTTTAGACCCTGTATATTTGCAAAGAAGAATGTTATCGGACTGGTGGTATTGTTGGTACTGGGGGGGAAATTTTTTTCCGGCATTAGTATCTGTATCTGTTGGTTTGGAGTGGAGGCCATCGACTGTGGTTCCACTCCAGGAATGACTGGATTTGGTGTACGATTTCTGCCATTTCCTGCCAGTTTTTTTTCCTTCCTGGCACTAAAAAACCTCTCCCTCTTGAGTGGCTGTGGCTACCCAGGTTTTCCCATGGCCTGGATGTTTTGTATCTTTTTGTCCCCTTTAGATGGTATGCCTGGCAATTTAAGTTATACCACAGTCTTTCCTGTACTGAAGAGGTACACAGTTCAGGGTGAAAAAGCTTACAGGAAGGGAGTTTGCATTTTCCTGTTGTCATATGGCCATGGCATTTCCTAGGGTGGTCATAGTTGCACGTCCCATCTGTTTTTCCAGATTCCCCATGCCAGCAGATACCGAGTGCATAGTATGTGCACTGGCTTGGTTTCCGTTTGCCTTGGGTTTCTGTGACTGTATTCCCTGTTGGTGCATGTTTCCCTGTCTTACTTCTATCCTCCCTAGCACCAACAATGGAGCTCCCACCAGTTGTTTTTGGTAATATATCCTCACTATTGCTAGTGGAGTCCTCTTGTTTGCTATTTCCTGCGGTATTTCTAGTTTGCAATATTGGTTTTATCTTATCTTTGACTACACTTGTTTCCCTACTATGGCTCCTGTCCCCTATGAGGTCATTTATATGTATTCCTTCCTGCGTATAATTCCCGACTACCTGGACAAAATCTCCAGCTTCACCATTACTGTCTCCCAGGACAGCATCTCCAGCTTCCCCATTACTGTCTCCCAGGACAGCATCTCCAGCTTCACCATTACTGTCTCCCAGGACAGCACCTCCAGCTTCACCATTACTGTCTCCCAGGACAGCACCTCCAGCTTCCCCATTACTGTCTCCCAGGACAGCACTATCAGCCCCCCATTTACTGACTACCAGAACATCATCTCCAGCCTTACAGTTTCTGACTACATGGCCAGTATCAAGGGCAGTACCATTCAGCCCGGACTTTTTATGTTCCCATCTGTTGTAGAAAGCTTCCAGGTTTTCTATGAAAGCAGCTTTGATGTTGACCTCTTTTAATACCCTTGTGATTTTAGTCCACAGATTTATCTCATTTGGGCATACCCAAAAACACTTCCCTGTTTTAATACTGCTTGTAGCTAGTTCTTGGATATCTGCACAAGGGGCGTGACACCAATTTCCACAGAAATGACAATTTATGCATGTGGAAGCCCGTTTGTTTGACTGACCACAGACTACACACAGCTTCATAATGATTTGAATGGTTGATTTACTGCAATTCTACTAGCAACCTCTTGAATATTCTATTAATAACCTGCTAGGTGGTGCACAACGAAACCGTTTGAAACCAGTCCAGGGTTCGGACCAGTCAAGGGTTCGGACCAGGTAAGTTGGTATTATGGCTAAGTGACTAAATACTAGTTTGTGAGTTTAGCAATGTGAATGCTTTTGTTTTGGCACAGTACATAGTTTCAGTATTGGAGTTTCACAGGATTCATTATTTTAAGATTGAGATTAATATTTCTGTTTATGGTCAAATGAGTGAGTGAGTGTAAGTGTGAACCACCAGGTGGTATTCGTGTAGTTAGTTGATGGGGTTTATCAGGGAGATAAGATGTTTTCTAATGGTAGTTTTGAAGGTGATGAATGTGTCTGCAGTTCTAGAGTTCTCAGGTAGGGTATTCCAGATTTTAGGGCCTTTGACATACATTGAATTTTTGTAAAGGTTTAGTCGGACACGGGGAATGTCGTAGAGATGTTTGTGTCTGGTGTTATGCCTGTGGGTTCTGTCACAACTATCAAGAAAGCGTTTTAGGACAAGGTTGATATTAGAGTTTAAGGCCCTGTAGATGTAGATTGCACAGTAGTAAGTGTGGATGTACTGAACAGGGAGTAAGTTTAGATCTATGAAGAGTGGGGGGGTGTGTTGCCAGGGATGGGATTTAGTGATTATTCTTACTGCAGCTTTTTGTTGGGTTATTATTGGCTTTAGGTGTGTTGCTGCAGTTGATCCCTAAGCACAAATAGCATAGGTGAGGTATGGATAAATAAGTGAGTGGTATAGTGTGAGAAGGGCATTTTGCGGCACGTAGTATCGTATCTTGGAGAGGATCCCAACCGTTTTGGATACTTTTTTGGTTATATGCTGGATATGGGTGCTGAAATTCAGGTTGTTGTCAAGGTATAAGCCTAGGAATTTGCCCCCATTATTTCTGGTAATTAGCGTGTTGTCAATCTTAATGTTAATTTGTGCATCTCCTGCTCTGCTACCAAACATAATATAGTAGGTTTTGTCAGTGTTAAGCGTAAGTTTATTGGCTGTCATCCAAGTCGATATTTTGATCAGCTCCTCATTCACAATGGTGTTGAGGGTGGCAAGATTAGGGTGAGAGATGACATAAGTCGTGTCGTCAGCAAAGAGAATGGGTTTCAGGTGTTGGGATACGTTTGGAAGGTCATTGATGTATATGAGGAAGAGCAGGGGACCAAGGACACTTCCCTGGGGAACTCCAGTATCAATTGGCCGTGTTGCTGATGCTGTGTATTTAATGGTGACATACTGATACCTATTAGTAATGTAAGATTTGAAATAAGCAAGTGCATGGCCTCTTATACCGTAATGATTAAGTTTGTGGAGTAGGATGTCGTGGTCTACTGTGTCAAAAGCTTTTCTTAGGTCAATAATAATAATGTCATATGGATTACGCTTGCTCTCCATGGTACTCTGCTTTGACAAAAAACTGAGAGACTGCAAATCACCCTGAAGAAAATGGTAAGATTCCTCCTGGACCTGGACCAAGAGAACATGTAGGCCATGAATTACATAAATTGGATATGCTGAATATTGAAGACAGAGCAAAACAACTGAAGTTAAGTCAAGTTTATAAATTTATTTACAGTGTCAAGAAGATTTTGCTGCCAATTTTATCAAGGCTGGGACCCAAAGCAATCATAGTACTAGAGGGAGAGAGCACAACTTTGTAGTACCCAGTCAGTGGCCAAGGCTTCAAACACTTTTTACTGTACAGCAATAAAGGAATGGAACAGACTGCCTGTACATGTCAAAACCAGTCATAGCATGAACAAGTTCAAGAAGAGAGCCAAAAGGTGCCTAATGAATTTAGCGACACAGAGGAGAACGATTTTTTCATTACTTAGTTAACACGCATGTAAATATAAATAACTCATTTTACCTTATTCCTAGTATATCTCCTTTATAGCATAATAATAAGGTATTACAAGGACCCCAATGGAAATAAGTCACTTTGTCTGACCTTTTTGGGTTATCCTAGGTTCTCTACACCTATGCTGCTATGTATGGTAATCTTTGTAACTGTATTTGTGTATACTTGAATGAATAAACTTACTTGTGGAAAATTTTTTAATTTTCCGAAACTATAGTGCCTAATAGGTGTTTAATGTGTCTATATGGGTCAAAAATGTATTTGAAAATAAGAGTAGAACCAAGAGTTCCCTTTGCGCATGCGCGGATGTGCGGGAGGGGGAGGCGCGTATGGTTTTGAATGGTGGTGAGGAAGCTGAGAAAACATGGAACCACGAAATTGACGTTCACGGTGGCCTAAGGATTAATATAGGCCTCATCTCATAATAAGAAGTGTCGTAATTGTTCCTGGTGGAGAGTGAGGGAACGGGATTTACGGGACCACAGTAATAGAGTGGTAAAAATGTGATAAAGAGCGGGTGACTGACGCGTCACAATGGACTGTGTCCTGGGGAAAATTACCCTTGGATTAATCAGCACTCATCGGTCTCAGATCTTAATGGAGTGACCTCTAGTTTGTATAATAGTTATGAGACGTTAAATCGGCTTGTGAATTGTAATGTAATTAATGATAATAACGCTAAGTTAAGAGAATATGTGAAGTGAAATAAGTCGTTTGCTCCGAGTGAACACGTTAGACCTCGTTGTTAACGAGACGAGGAAAGGGAAACTCCTTGAGTCACGACGTCTAAAGCAGGACAAACCAGCGGATACCTCGTCCTGCTGGAATGAGAATCGTGTCGGTGTAGCAGGACATCGAAAATGAGATGGTGAATCAAGAAATGAGGAATATCAATCACCCACAGTTAAGTAACCCTTCTAGTTATAGCAACCTTAGACTGGCCAGTAGTGGTATGTTATAATTAGATAGGTTACGAGTGATCCAGCTACATCAAGTGACCACCAGAGAACATCTGGTAAGTAGTGGGATTATGTACAAATGTTTTCCTTGACGGATGTATCCAGGTGTGTCCTACCCCCCCCCTTCATTCAGTTAAACTAATATAATCTATACAGTCCACAATTAATTAGTAGCACCGTACTTGTGGGTGCTACCCAATCCATACTGGTCTCGGATAGATATGGATAAGATTGTGAGGTCGAGGGGACCACTTGGTGCGACCAGGGGTGGTTAAGTTTTCTCACATGTCTACACGGGGTGACTACGGTAAACAATATGATTGTCTCCCAATGAGATTACTGGTATGTATATAATGTTGAGGTACATACAGGTAAACACCCTAGAAAATTTTCCATATCTGCCCGTTGGTCCTTCGAGAACCGGATGCAATCAGTGAAAAAATTAATTGAATTAATTACTTAATAATTAAGTGACTGATTGAAGGAAGTGGGTGTAGGGTGCACAAGTTTAATCGATCGTGTGATGGATGACAATTAGCCCAATTAATTGCTAGCACATGTGTGGCTAGGATATACAAGAGTAAAGTGCAAGAATTACTCTTATAAGGCGCCTACTTAAGTTGTATAATCAGTGATTAATAATTCTCTAACCATGACTGGATCTAATGGAGTTAATGTGGCTGACAAGTCCGTGAATTTTAGAGTAATGAAAGCATCATTACAGGCTATTAAAAGCCATGTGACGAAGGCATTTGATTTAGTGAATCAAAGAACCGTGAACCCTAATGAATTAAAGTTATATTTAGATGCTTTAGAGAGTAGATTTGATTGGTACAAATTGTGGTTTAAAGACTGTGAAAGAGATCTGCTAGAGAATTGTACAGATGGAATGGAAATGAATGTTTTAATTAATCAACATTACGAATTGGAAGAAAAACTGTCTTGTAAAAGTAAGGCTTTGAATAAATTAAAGGGTGTAAGCCAGGCAGTTGATCAACCTATTAATGCAAAGGGTGTGTTTGCCAAAACCTCCATAGTACGGTCTGGAGGAAATCAGACTAGGTCGGCAGGAATTAATTGTTCAATTGCATACCAGTCAGCCAAACAGTTCTAAGGATATAACACATAATGACTCTGAAGTATCTGTCAAGTCTCAAAAGGGAAAAATAATCCCAGTGGTAATAATCATAGTTAAGAGTTAAATAGGCACATATCAAGTCAGGAATCAGTAATAGTGGTTCCTCACATCAAGGTAAGAGGAATAAGTACCTCAGTAAGTGTAACCCAGTTAATAAGAGGTCAGGCAAGGAAAAGAGAGACTGCCTCTTCTGCCAGGGTACTCATTTCACTAAAAATTGTAATGCCTGTAATTCATGGGATATTAAAGTGGAAAGAATGAAAGAACTTGACAGATTTATCAGATGTCTAGACAATCATAATGTAAAGGATTGTCATACCAAATTGAACAGTTGCTATCAATGCAACAAGGGAAAGCACCATACAGTTATGTGCAGGGTTGTATGTGATTCTTATAATAATGGTGACAATAATGATAATGTTAATAACCCTGACACTACAGTGACTGGTGTAAAGGTTGCAGCTAATGGCAATAATGATGGCCTAGCTGAGGTAGCCTTGACGGTGTTGGATGTAAAAATTCAGGATAAAGGGCATAAATCCAAAACCATACGGCGTCACTCTCCTCAACACTGGTACGGGCCATGTAATATATGGCAGACTACCGCCTAGTAATAATGACTAGAGGAAGTAGTGAATACGGTCACGGTGTCTTACTCATGAAAGGTCAACCCAGTACAAGTATTCTTCTATCGAGAATGATGTTGAACCAGTCTAATTTGTGGGAGCTGGACAGCATAGGGATTAATGTAAATGAGGAAAGTCCAAATGATTCCTTTACTCAGGAACAATACCTGAAGGATGTTAAATGTGAATCTGGACATTACTGGGTGCGACTTCCGTGGAAGCTTGACCGTCCAGAATTACCTACTAATTATAGGATGGCGTATGGACAGTTAAAGGGCCCAGCTCTGCGAACTGAGCAAGACACCAAAATTGTTGACTGCTTATAATGATATAATTAATAAGCAGTTAAATAATAAATTGTTCTTACTTCAGGCGACGATAAATGCACACCTTAAATGCACAGGCGGTCCACTGAGCGAAGTAATTGGGTAAATAATCTTATGTGGACAATTTCCGGGTGTGACGTCAACTGAAGAGGAACTAATGAGGATATGTGAAGGGGTTAATGAAATAATGAAGAAATGTGCTGGGACTGACTTGGGATACTGAGAGACTTGTTATTGTTAAAGTCTCAAAATTCCAGTATGCCCAATAAATTAATCCAGGGAGCATAGGCTTATGCCCCTGAGAGAATGGAACACTAATTAGTCCATTTTGAGGGTTCAATAAATATGGGTGGCCAGTGAAGATGGGAAATTGTACTCCACATTATGTAAGTCGTCTAGCAACGACCTCCGCCCGGCCGCAGTGTGGAAAATTTTTTAATTTTCCGAAACTATAGTGCCTAATAGGTGTTTAATGTGTCTATATGGGTCAAAAATGTATTTGAAAATAAGAGTAGAACCAAGAGTTCCCTTTGCGCATGCGCGGATGTGCGGGAGGGGGAGGCGCGTATGGTTTTGAATGGTGGTGAGGAAGCTGAGAAAACATGGAACCACGAAATTGACGTTCACGGTGGCCTAAGGATTAATATAGGCCTCATCTCATAATAAGAAGTGTCGTAATTGTTCCTGGTGGAGAGTGAGGGAACGGGATTTACGGGACCACAGTAATAGAGTGGTAAAAATGTGATAAAGAGCGGGTGACTGACGCGTCACAATGGACTGTGTCCTGGGGAAAATTACCCTTGGATTAATCAGCACTCATCGGTCTCAGATCTTAATGGAGTGACCTCTAGTTTGTATAATAGTTATGAGACGTTAAATCGGCTTGTGAATTGTAATGTAATTAATGATAATAACGCTAAGTTAAGAGAATATGTGAAGTGAAATAAGTCGTTTGCTCCGAGTGAACACGTTAGACCTCGTTGTTAACGAGACGAGGAAAGGGAAACTCCTTGAGTCACGACGTCTAAAGCAGGACAAACCAGCGGATACCTCGTCCTGCTGGAATGAGAATCGTGTCGGTGTAGCAGGACATCGAAAATGAGATGGTGAATCAAGAAATGAGGAATATCAATCACCCACAGTTAAGTAACCCTTCTAGTTATAGCAACCTTAGACTGGCCAGTAGTGGTATGTTATAATTAGATAGGTTACGAGTGATCCAGCTACATCAAGTGACCACCAGAGAACATCTGGTAAGTAGTGGGATTATGTACAAATGTTTTCCTTGACGGATGTATCCAGGTGTGTCCTACCCCCCCCCTTCATTCAGTTAAACTAATATAATCTATACAGTCCACAATTAATTAGTAGCACCGTACTTGTGGGTGCTACCCAATCCATACTGGTCTCGGATAGATATGGATAAGATTGTGAGGTCGAGGGGACCACTTGGTGCGACCAGGGGTGGTTAAGTTTTCTCACATGTCTACACGGGGTGACTACGGTAAACAATATGATTGTCTCCCAATGAGATTACTGGTATGTATATAATGTTGAGGTACATACAGGTAAACACCCTAGAAAATTTTCCATATTACTTGTACCGGGGATCGAACCATGGACCTCAATGTGTGAGCTGAGTGCGCCAGCAATGGAAATACGGGACACCGTAATAATATTAGATGATAGAGATGTTGGCAGATGTCTGTCAAAAGAGTGGGAGAGAATGTGGGATGGTTTCACTCCAGCAGATGTCTTACCTGGGACTGCTGCGACATTATACTATGGTGAATGAAGACTAACATAGTTGTACCTATAATGTGTGTGAGAGAGAGAACGTGTCTGTGTTTGTATGAACGACTGTGGGACGATGTTCAGCTGTTTGTAGTTCCCTGCCTCGACAGGATGGTCCAAAATGGCAGCAAATCTCCATCCTGAGGAAGAATTGGTGAGTTAACCTCCTTAGTTGACAGTATTATCAAGTATACTCGACACAAGAAAGGACACTTGAGCTAAAGACTTGTGTTGTTGGTTTGATGGTCGTCTGTGAGGGAGGACATGGGTCGAGGTGGTGGCTGCTCTCTTCACTGTCTTGATCTCTTGTTATTGTTGAGCCAAATTCATGCAGACTAACACAATTTTGAGGCCAGATTTGAAGTGTCGTCCACTCAGTAATGATAATCCTTGGCTTACACACTCAAAATTACGAATGCAAGGTTATTTATATGGCTAAAAGTCGGTGAGGGAAGTGTAGAAGATACCCATTCAACTTGTTGCTATGATGCTCTGTTGCTAGTTGCAGAGGTGTTTGTTGTATTGTGTGTGGGGGTGAGGTCAAGACAGTGACCTGCTCCTTGTGGGTGAGGTCAAGACAGTGACCTGCTCCTTGTGGGTGAGGTCAAGACAGTGACCTGCTCCTTGTGGGTGAGGTCAAGACAGTGACCTGCTCCTTGTGGGTGAGGTCAAGACAGTGATCTGCTTCTTGTGGGTGAGGTCAAGACAGTGACCTGCTCCTTGTGGGTGAGGTCAAGACAGTGATCTGCTTCTTGTGGGTGAGGTCAAGACAGTGATCTGCTTCTTGTGGGTGAGGTCAAGACAGTGACCTGCTCCTTGTGGGTGAGGTCAAGACAGTGACCTGCTCCTTGTGGGTGAGGTCAAGACAGTGACCTGCTTCTTGTGGGTGAGGTCAAGACAGTGATCTGCTTCTTGTGGGTGAGGTCAAGACAGTGACCTGCTCCTTGTGGGTGATGTCAAGACAGTGACCTGCTCCTTGTGGGTGAGGTCAAGACAGTGACCTGCTCCTTGTGGGTGAGGTCAAGACAGTGACCTGCTCCTTGTGGGTGAGGTCAAGACAGTGACCTGCTTCTTGTGGGTGAGGTCAAGACAGTGATCTGCTTCTTGTGGGTGAGGTCAAGACAGTGACCTGCTCCTTGTGGGTGATGTCAAGACAGTGACCTGCTCCTTGTGGGTGAGGTCAAGACAGTGACCTGCTTCTTGTGGGTGAGGTCAAGACAGTGCCCTGCTCCTTGTGGGTGAGGTCAAGACAGTGATCTGCTGCTCCTTGTGGGTGAGGTCAAGACAGTAACCTGCTCCTTGTGGGTGAGGTCAAGACAGTGACCTGCTTCTTGTGGGTGAGGTCAAGACAGTGACCTGCTTCTTGTGGGTGAGGTCAAGACAGTGACCTGCTTCTTGTGGGTGAGGTCAAGACAGTGACCTGCTTCTTGTGGGTGAGGTCAAGACTGACCTGCTCCTTGTGGGTGAGGTCAAGACAGTGACCTGCTTCTTGTGGGTGAGGTCAAGACAGTGCCCTGCTCCTTGTGGGTGAGGTCAAGACAGTGACATGCTGCTCCTTGTGGGTGAGGTCAAGACAGTGACCTGCTCTTTGTGGGTAAGGTCAAGATAGTGATCTGCTCTTTGTGGGTGAGGTCAAGATAGTGACCTGCTTTGTGGGTGAGGTCAAGATAGTGACCTGCTCTTTGTGGGTGAAGTCAAGATAGTGACCTGCTCTTTGTGGGTGAGGTCAAGATAGTGACCTGCTCTTTGTAGATGAGGTCAAGATAGTGACCTGCTCTTTGTGGGTGAGTTCGAGATAGTGACCTCTTTGTGGGTGAGGTCAAGATAGTGACCTGCTCATTGTGGGTGAGGTCAAGATAATGACCTGCTCATTGTGGGTGAAGTCAAGATAGTGACCTGCTCATTGTGGGTGAAGTCAAGATAGGGACCTGCTCCTTGTGGGTGACCTGGAGTTTACCTGGAGAGAGTTCCGGGGGTCAACGCCCCCGCGGCCCGGTCTGTGACCAGGCCTGAAAATATTTTGAAGTAAGTACTGTGTGTATTGTATATGCATTTTTTAGGCCCAGCTCTCTTGCTCACTTAATATATAATAATGTAAACATGTTATCAGCCTTTTATATGCATTTGAAAGTGAAAAAAGGCTGTTTCACTTTTCAGTGATTTTTGCTTTACAGCAGTAGCCCAGAACCTAACCTGCTTTATAAGTGGGTCCCTCCTGTACCTGAAAGTACTTGAGGGCCTTGTCCCAAATCTGCACTCTACCATAACAGCATAATGGAGTGAGAGATATGGGAAGAAATGCAAAATATACCCAGTGAAAAGCATGGGTGCACTAGGCACAATAAGGGAACACCATATCAATGTCTGTGGCCCCAGACTATTCAACATCTTATTAGAAGATATAAGAAACACTGCTGAGACAAGTGTACAAGTCTTAAAGAGGAAACTTGACTGATATGTTCAGCAGGTGCCAGAACAACCAGGTTGTGATGGATATGTGGGGCAGCGGACCACGAGCAGCGACAGCCTGGTTGACTAAGCAAGTACCCAATGAGCCTGGCCTATGGCTGGTCTCCTGGAGTAGAAAATCTCATGGAACTCCTCAAAGGTATATCATAGGTAAAGGCAGGCAGTTCTCTGGCCTCACACACTGAGAGATCGTGGTTCAGTCCTCAGCACGGGTGAAAACATTAGGCATATTTCTTGACACCTACTGCCCTTGTTCACCTAGCAGTAAGTAGGTACCTGGGTGTTAGTTGACTGTTGTGGTCCTCATCTCGGGGGACAAGATTGAAGTACCACAGTGGAATTTAGACAGTCCTTGATGATGCACTGACTTTTTTAAGTTATCCTGGGTGGCTAACCCTGTGTGTTAAAAATCCGAACATATCTTAATGTGAAAATTAATGTGCTGTATGGTAAATTTAGTATTCTTTCATAAATTTTGAGGTACATAATTGATTTTGAGGTAATCTGTTGTATATTTTAGTCTATAATGCAGGTATATGTACTCTACAAGAAAATACAGGTACAGGTCCTCCATCACAAATCCTGCATCATTGAGACCTGTAGTGTGCCGGATTACAGAGTGGTTACGTTAGAATACGCTTAATAAAATTAACCAGCTTGACTTGCACAAAGTTCATCAAACATTTCCGCTAATTTGAGCTCAATTTCAAGGTACTTTTCATCGTGAAACCAATCAAAATCATATCTATCTCTGTAATATATCTTCCATTCTATCAAAAAAGACCAAAAAAAACGAGAATACGACCATAAAAACCATACGAAAATATACTGCAAATCAGCAGCTAATGGCCGAGAGGTGGACTCCCTTACTTATCATTCGTTTTTTATTTTTATCTTTGGTGTACATTAAGAAGCATCTTTCCATCATACATTGCCCAAGTTTCAGTAAGATAGCCCAACATACAACTGAGAAAAAAAAATATTTACCAAAAATCATATATGGCAAGCCTAAGCCAGGTACTGGAAATAAGTCACTTTGACTTTTTTTGGGTTATCCTAGGTTCTCTATACATATGCTGCTATTTATGATAATCTATGTACTGCAACTGTACTGTATTTGTGTATACCTGAATAAACTTACTTATTCTATTCTGTCTACTGAGTACAAGAAACTGCCCATTCACTTCCTCCAATACTTTATACTTCTTTCTTACTGTTATTAATTGCTCATAATTTTAAGCTACAAGTCAAATCTTAATCCAAATTAATATTATTCATTGTTCTTACCTGTCCATTTAATTTTGTTTACCACTACTTGTTTTTTTAGTCACTTTTTATTGTGTGTGCAATTAGTGTATATTCCAATTACTTTTTGGAAGTACCAAAACTATATTTTGCTAGCTAGTACCAACTACCTCATTTTTTTACTTTTTATTGTGCAATAAACTGCTCAACTTATTTAATATTACAAATCAGATCTTACTCCTAAACCAATATTATTTCATAGTGACTATCTGTCCATTTAACTTTGTTTACCATTACTTAATTTTAGTCCCTTATATATTTTTTTCCTTTATTTTAGCTTTATATAACTACCTTAGTTCATATATTCACAATTGTTAAAATAATCAAGGTCTATTCTCAGGTGCTAAAGTGTAATAAGTTCACTATTTTGCCATTATATTCCAAAGCTCATTTTTTGATTACCACTTTATTGTTCACCACAACTTATATTAGCCCCTTTTATATTATAATTTTATATTATAATTCTAACTTTAAAGAATTACCTTTAAAGTACTACCTACTATCATATTCCCAAGCTCCATTATTTGATCATCACTTTATTTGTTCACCACAAATTATTTTAGTCCCTTTTATATTGTCTCCTTTATTTTAGCTTTAAAAAAAAAACTACCTTATCTCATTACTTTTACATTTGTTAAATAATTCAGGTGCTATTTTTTTTAGCTTTAGACTATTTACTTTGTTTTATACTTAATTCTAACTATAGATTCACTACAAATCTTATGATTACAAGCATTGATCCTGATACCAACCTCTTATTGAATGACTTAAATGAATCAAACAGTTACTGTAATTACTACACAGCAGAACAATCAAAGGCACTTCTCAGAGCCAACAAAAACATAACTGTCTTTAACTACAATATCAGATCTTTAAGCAAGCATTACGATGACCTCATAGCATTACTAAATTCCTTGCATGCCAATATGTCCATCATTACACAACTGAAACCTGGCTAAAGCCTGATACTACAGATGTCTATGCCATTCCTGGTTACACAGCCATACACAACTGTAGGACAGATCAACAAGGGGGTGGCACAGCTATATACTACTCAGACCAACTAGAATGTATCACTAATACTTGCACAAGGGATGAACATGGGGAATATATAATAGCTAAATTTAAATCCAAATACCTACAAAAACCTCTCACATTGATAAACATCTACAGAGTTCCACAGTCAAACATTAGCCAATTTAGTCAAAACCTAGGAAGTATGATAACTGATGCACGCATGAACAAAGATCACTTGCTACTCTCAGGTGACTTCAATATAAATCTCCTGCAAGACCACGACCCACACATTACTGAATTCACAAACACAATGAGTAACTGCATGTTGCTACCAACAGTAACAAAACCTACAAGAGTTACGGAGACTAGTGTTTCCCTACTTGACCACATCTGGACCAACACCATATCCCCTTTAAAATCAGGCATAATTACAGATAATACCACAGACCACTACCCTACTTTCCTCATAACAACTCTTGGTAAATTACCCCAAGACACTACTAAAGTCACCTTCAGACTTCACAATGAGGCAGCCATTAATAACTTCACAACAGCAGTAACAAACATTGACTGGAACACTGAGCTAGAAATCTATACAGATATTGATGAATGTTTTAATAATTTTCTAAAAAAGACCCAATACCTCTATAACAAGCACTGCCCTAAAAAAACTAAACAGATGACAGCTAAGAGACTGAACAGTCCCTGGCTAACACCCAGCATTCTCAAATCCATAAATACAAAACACCGATATGAAAAACAGTACAGAATGGGTCACATAACCAGAGACCAAACAAAACGTTACTCGTCTATCCTAACCAGCCTGATAAGAAGGGCAAAAAAATTGTATTATGAGAACAGATTATCCAACTTATGAGGTGATATAAAAAAGACCTGGAAAACCCTATCAGAAATTCTGGGAACAAAAAAGATATCACGAAATAGCGAAATAAAATTAGCAAAATCAGATGAACCCCAACTCCCACCAACAGAAACAGCAAACAGACTCAATGATTTCTTCTCCACTATAGGACAAAACCTTGCCAATAAAATCCCAAGCTCAGATACCCCACCAAATGACTACCTCACTGGCAACTACCCGAACACACTGTTCCTAGCTCCGACTAACCCATACGAAGTCTCCCTTATTATCAACGCACTAAAAAACAAGGCAGGAGATTTAAATACCTTACCACCCTTTATATACAAAAAAGTGTCACAAGTGCTATCACCAATCATTGCAACACTCTTTAACAAAGCCATTGAATCCTCCACCTTCCCTACAGTTCTCAAAATAGCAAGGGTCACCCCGATCCATAAAGGAGGAGACCAAACAGAGTTGAATAACTATAGGCCAATATCCAATTTACACCCTCTCTCAAAAATCTTTGAAAAATTAATTCATAAACGAATCTACTCCTACCTCATCTCCCAAAACATACTCAACCCCTGCCAATTTGGATTCAGGCCTAATAAAAATACTAATGATGCTATTATACACATGCTAGAACATATATACACTGCAATAGAGAAAAAAGAAGTCCCACTGGGGATCTTCATTGACTTACGTAAAGCTTTTGATACAGTTGACCATGACTTGCTCCACGTAAAATTGTCACACTATGGTATAAGAGGGCACTCCCTCAACTACCTCAAGTCATACCTCAGCAACAGAAGCCAATATGTGTACGCAAATGGGGCAAGCTCTTCCGTACAACCAATTACAGTTGGTGTCCCACAGGGAAGTGTCTTTGGCCCTCTTCTCTTTCTCCTATACATAAATGACCTACCAAATGCTTCACAATTACTCAAACCCCCACTATTTGCAGATGACACTACATACGTCTTCTCTCACCTGAGCCCAGTCACGCTAGCCAATTCTGTAAATACCGAATTATAGAAAATATCTACCTGGATGAGGACTAACAAACTTACACTAAACATTGACAAAACCTACTTCATTCAGTTTGGTAACAGAGCTACAGATGTCCCTCTTAACATAATGATAAATGGATCACCTATCACAAAGCTAACAGAGGGAAAATTCTTAGGAATCCACCTTGATAATAGACTCAAATTTCATACACATATACAACAAATTTCTAAGAAAATTTCTAAGACTGTAGGCATACTATCGAAGATACGGTACTATGCTCCACAGTCAGCCCTCCTGGCCCTATATCACTCTCTTATTTACCCCTATCTCACCTATGGAATTTGTGCATGGGGCTCAACAACAATTAACCATCTCAGACCACTAATTACCCAACAAAAGGCTGCAGTTAGAATGATTACAAATTCTCACTACAGGCAGCACACTCCACCAATATTCAAAACACTCAACCTACTCACCATACAAAACATCCATACTTATTATTGCACCTATTACATACATAGAACACTTAACTCTGATATTAACCCTCCCCTCAAACATCTCCTTGCCAACCTCAACAGAACACATGACCATAACACAAGGCACAGATCACTCCTTTGATTTTCCTCGTGTCCATCTCGCACTACAAAAACTCAATGCACATAAAAGGCCCTAAAATCTGGAATTCATTACCTGTAAATATAAAAGAAACACTACCTGTTTATAAATTCAAGTCTCTTCTCAAAGATCACTTACTCACCCAAAACCAAATAAATACTGAATAACTGAACCTTATAAATTGTATATCATAAATGTTTCTCACAATTATATCACATAAATGTTAAACCTAAAACCCAATCTAACAGAATACTCCATTCGACTGAATGTACAGCAATGCATGCAACCATATGACCTGTCTTTGTAATACTCATTTGTGCTTTATAGTTATCTGTTTACAATAATGTCTTATCACTGATTTCATCATTGCTTAGTTAATCTTAAGTTAATTTTAAGCCAGCCCGTAATGCTATGCATATAAGTGGCTTTGGCATGCTGCTCTTACCTGTATTTTTTTGTACCTCTGTATGTATGCTCAAATTACTAAATAAATAAATAAATAAATAAATTTCAACTGCCTAATAAAGTGGTCAGAAATTGGCAATTTGGCCAATTTCACACAAATTTCAACAGATGCCAGTTTCAAAATACGGTCCAGAATAAACAGTGCAGACATTCCTTGCACTAAAACAACATTTTCTCTGTGTATTAGACGGTGATGTCATTTGTTTACTCTTGAACATTGCTAAAGAATCAAACACATCCGCTACTGTGAGCGCAATATCAAGGTACTTTTCCTTGTGAAAGAAATCAGAATCATATCTATTTCTATAACATATCTTCCATTCTATCAAATAAGACCAAAAAAACGAGAATACAACCATAAAAACCATACAAAAATATACCGCTATGCGGCTACTAATAGCTGAGAACTGAACTCTGTTATTTATGGTCTGATTTCTTTCATTTTTGGTGTACGTTAAGAAGCATCTTTCCATCATACATTGCCCAAGTTTCATTAAGATAGCCCAACAAACAACTGAGAGAAAAAAAAAATAATATCTTTATTTACTACACATACATGTACGTGGTATACAGGCCTAGCTGACATAAGTGACATACTACTACATAGAAAGCCCCTTGTTATGCTAAGTATTTCAGGCAAATTAGGTGAGCGTCCCAGGATGCAACCCACACCAGTTCACTAACACCCAGGTACCCATTTACTGATCGGTGAACATAGACAACAGGTGTAAAGAAACACACCCAATGTTTCTACCCTAACTGGGAATATAATATTTACCAAAAATCATATATGGCTAACCCAAGCCAGGTACTAGAAATAAGCTGCTTTGACTTTTTTGGGTTATGCTAGGTTCTCTACACATATGCTACTGTGTGTGATAATCAGTGTAGAGAAAATAGCTTTTTTTTTTGTTTCAGTTTTATGGTGCAGTATGAGTGTATATCACAGCCCTGTGTTATACATGTACTCTGTTTTCTCAAATATAAGCCTCCAAGACAGGGATAGGAGAATAGTACTTGTGTCCCACATCCTCTTCATACCTCCTTTGAACTGCTCAGTATTATGCCAAATATTATTCATTCTGGAGTATTTAACATGTTTTTATGTTATTTATATTGTTTATTGTGTCATTTTAGATTAATTGTGATAGGCAAGTAAGCTGTAGTATTGATATTAGCGTAATAATAAAGCATATTCCCCTGCATCACGAGACTGAGCTCACAGCAACCGACAGTGGCTTCAAAGCCACCTCATTTTTAATGGACTATGTACTGTGTAGGTGCTTTACACAACGAGAAGCATTTCTTTTATTCGTTGGAACCATTGCTAGGGCTAAAAGTAAGCCGGTTATAACAATAAATGGAGAAAAAGAAATTGGAATGACTTATGCAGCAAGTAGTGCCACCAAACAGTACCAGCAGGTTGGTGTGGTGACCCTGGAAATTTGAAATTATGCTAGCTGAAATTAGTGCCAAATAACTGATGAAACCAGATGTCTGATTGCCGGATTTGTGATGGCAGACGTGTATACTATGCAAGAAAACTAGTATCATGAATGAACTACCTATCTGAACTTAGAATGGTGTTTAATATTCATCTAGTAGAATCCTGAACTTAGCCAGGTCAGTGTTTACTCTATTTCTGGGTCCCAATTTAGCATTATTCTGGAATGAAAGTGTCCAAAAATCGATTTGCACAAACAAAAAACTAATGTAACCCACCCCAGCCTAACCTAATGTATAATAATAATGATTCATTATGGTTGAGGGTGAAAGCACATGATATTGCATCAAGGAAGTGGTGACCGATAACACATGGTGGCAGTGCGAGGAACTTGTCAGTGACCAATCAAGGTTGGGTCACTGGTTCACTGGCATTATTATTTTCATTGTTTTATTATGGTTAATATGTTGATAAATGTAATTTTTTTGTGATAGAGAAGCACTTCCTGTTATGGATTTGGAGATGTGATAGTGTATAGTGTATAGCACAGCTATATACTACTCAGACCAACTAGAATGTATCACTAATACTTGCACAAGGGATGAACATGGGGAATATATAATAGCTAAATCCAAATACCTACAAAAACCTCTCACAGTGATAAACATCTACAGAGTACCACAGTCAAACATTAGCCGTTTTAGTGAAAACCAAGGAAGTATGATAACTGATGCACGCATGAACAAAGATCACTTACTACTCTCAGGTGACTTCATTATAAATCTCCTACAAGTCCAAGACCCACATTTTACTGAATTCACAAACACTATGAGTAACTGCATGTTGCTACCAACAGTAACAAAACCTTCAAGAGTTAGAGACTAGTGTTTCCCTACTAGACCACATCTGGACAACACCATATCCCCCTTAACCCTTTCAGGGTCCGTCCCGTAGATCTACGGCTTTACGTTCAGGGTCCAAACCGTAGATCTACGCCATGAGCTCAGCTCACTCTGATAAACTGTGAGTGGTACATTTGGGCCTAGATATGAGAGAATACATCTATGTGGTATGTGTGCACCACATAAAACAGATCCTGCAGCACACTGTGTATAATGAGAGAAAAAAACTTAAATCATGATTTTTCGATTAAAACAGCAACTTTGCAGTGTTTTTTCGTATGTTTTTTATAGTTGTATTTGCGATTTCTTGGTCTCATTTGATAGAATGGAAGACATATTACAGAAATAGAGATGATTTTGATTGGTTTTAGCACTGGAAATGGCTTGAAACTGAGCTCAAAGTAGCGGAAATGTTAAATTTTTGCCAATATTCAAGAGTAAACAAACGACCTCACATGTCTAATACACGTCAGCTGGTGGGTCTAATATACATTCACAAATATGGTGATGATATTTATACAATTATTACAGTATTGCATAACAGTAAATCTTCTATTTTTTGGTGTGAATAAAAATTCATTATGTGAATAAAAAATCAAAATGGAATTTATTTGTAAAGCCTCAAAACATAACTAATGAACAGAGGAAACGTTAGTTTAGTGCCAGGAATGCCTACATTGTTTATTCTGGACCCTATTTTGAAATTGGAATATTTTGAACTTTCTGTTAAATTGGCCAAATTAACAATTTCCGATCACTTTATTTTGTAGTTGAAACAGTTGACTTGGCGATTTCTTGTGCTCAATCGATAAAATAGAAGTAATACTAGTGAAATAACTAAGAATTTGGTTGATTGGAATAATGTAATTGGCCTAAAATGGGAGTCAAAGTCGGCAAAATCGCCGATTCGTAAATGTCGCTGACACATCAAAATTCGCGAGAGCATAATTTCGTCAATTTTCCACCAAATTTCGTACTTTTTGTTTTATTACCTTCACAAAAAGATTCTCTACGATTTCATAAGAAAAAATAACAAATTTTTTTTTTGAAAATTCTTGGACACTGGTGCGTGACTCCAGATTTGGGCCTTGGACCCTGAAAGGGTTAAGATCAGGCATTATCACAGATAATACCACAGACCATTACCCTACCTTCCTCATAACAAACCTTGGCAAATTACCCCTAGACACTACTAAAGTCACTTTCAGACTTCACAATGAGGCAGCTATCAATAACTTCACAGCAGCAGTGACAAACATTGACTGGCACACTGAGCTAGAAATCTATACAGATATTGACGAATGTATTAATAATTTTCTAAAAAAGACCCAATACCTCTATAACAAGCACTGCCCTAAAAAAACTAAACAGATGACTGCGAAGAGACTGAATAGTCCCTGGCTAACACCCAGTATCCTGAAATCCATAAATACAAAGCACCTATACGAAAAACAGTACAGAATGGGCCACAACCAGAGACCAAACAAAACGTTACTCGTCAATCCTAACCAGCCTGATAAGAAGGGCTAAAAAATTGTATTATGAGAACAGATTATCCAACTTATGAGGTGACATAAAAAAGACCTGGAAAACCCTATCAGAAATACTAGGAACAAAAAAGATAACACGAAATAGCGAAATTGAATTAACAAAACCAGATGAACCTCAATTCCCACCTACTGAAACAGCAAACAGACTCAATGATTTCTTCTCCACTATAGGAAAAAACCTTGCCAATAAAATCCCAAGCTCAGATACCCCACCCAATGACTACCTCACTGGCAACTACCCGAGCACACTGTTCCTAGCTCCGACTAACCCAACTGAAGTCTCCCTTATTATCAACAAACTAAAAAACAATAATGGAGATTTAAATACCTTACCACCCATTATATACAAAAAAGTGTCACAGGTGCTATCACCAATCATTGCAACACTCTTTAACAAATCCATTGAATCCTCTACCTTTCCTACAGTTCTCAAAATAGCAAGGGTCACCCTAATCCATAGAGGAGGAGACCACACAGACTTGAATAACTATAGGCCAATATCCAACTTACACCCTCTCTCTAAAATCTTTGAAAAATTAATCCATAAGCGAATCTATTCCTACCTCATCTCCCACAACATACTCAACCCCTGTCAGTTTGGGTTCAGGCCTAATAAAAATACTAATGATGCTATTATCCACATGCTAGAACATATTTATACAGCAATAGAGAAAAAAAGAAGTCCCACTGGGGATTTTCATTGACTTACATTGATACAGTTGACCCCGACTTGTTCCACATAAAATTGTTGCACTATGGTATAAGAGAGTTGACCATGACTTGCTCCACATAAAATTGTTGCACTATGGTATAAGAGGGCACTCCCTCAACTACCTAAAGTCATACCTCAGCAACAGAAGCCAATATGTGTACACAAATGGGGCAAACTCTTCCGCACAGCCAATTACAGTTGGTGTCCCACAGGGAAGTGTCCTAGGCCCTCTTCTCTTTCTCATATACATAAATGACCTACCAAATGCATCGCAACTACTCAAACCCACACTATTTGCAGATGACACTACATAAGTCTAATCTCACCTGAGCCCAGTCATGCTAACAAATACTGTAAATACCGAATTACAGAAAATGTGAACCTGGATGAGGACCAACAAACTTACTCTAAACATTGACAAAACCCACTTCATTCAGTTTGGTAACAGAGTTACAGATGTGTCTCTTAACATAATGATAAATGGATCACCTATCACAAAATGCACAGAGGGAAAATTCTTAGGAATCCACCTTGATAATAGACTCAAATTTCAATCACATATACAACAAATTTCCAAAAACATTTCCAAGACCGTAAGCATACTATCGAAGATACGGTACTGTGTGCCACAGTCAGCCCTCCTAGCCCTATATCACTCACTTATTTACCCCTATCTCACCTATGGAATTTGTGCATGGGGCTCAACAACAATAAACCATCTCAGACCTCTAATCACCCAACAAAAGGCTGCAGTCAGAATGATAACAAATTCCCACTACAGACAGCACACTCCACCAATATTCAAAACTCTAAACCTACTCACAGTACAAAACATCCATACTTATTACTGCACCTACTACATACATAGAACACTTAACTCTGACATAAACCCTACCCTCAAACATCTCCTTACCAACCTCAACAGAACACATGACCATAACACAAGGCACAGATCACTCTTTGATGTTCCTTGTGTCCATCTCATGCTATGCAGGAACTCAGTGCACATAAAAGGCCCTAAAATCTGGAATTCATTACTTGTGAATATAAAAGAAACACTGTCTGTTTATAAATTCAAGTCTCTCTTCAAAAATCACTTACTCACCCACAACTAAATAAATACTGAACAATTGTATCTCATAAATTGTATCTCATTATTGTATCTCAAATGTCAACCTGTGACCCAGTCAAACTTTGTTACTATTTAACTTCATTACCTTACAGAATACTCCATTCTACTGATTACACAGCAACACAGTAAATGACCATATGACCCGTCTTTGTAATACTTATTTGTACTAAATTGTTATCTGTTTTACAATAATTTTTGTACCACCGAATATATCATTGCTTAGTTAATCTTAAGTTAATTTTAAGCCTGCCCATAATGCTCTGCATACAAGGGGCTTTGGCATGCTGCACTTTAAAAATTGTATTCCTTGTACTTCTCTGTATCATGTTCAAATTAATAAATAAATAAATAAATAAATGGGGTTCTGACCTGGGAATAAAGTAAACATTGAGAGTTAGTATTTGATATTAAGGTTTTTATACTGGCTGTGCTTTTCCACCACAATTCTAATCAATTATTGTCTATCAGTAGACACCAAACTTTACCTTCAAAGATGATTCGAGAACTACCAGATAAAATTTTGCTCGGATTTTAACCCTTTGACTGTCGCGGCCGTATATATACGTCTTACGAGGTACCGTGTTTGACGTATATATACTCATAAATTCTAGCGGCTTCAAATCAAGCAGGAGAAAGCTGGTAGGCCCACATGTGAGAGAATGGGTCTGTGTGGTCAGTGTGCACCATATAAAAAAAAATCCTGGAGCACGCAGTGCATAATGAGAAAAAAAAAACTCCGACCGTTTTTTTTTTAATTAAAATGCCGACTTTGTGGTCTATTTTCGTATAGTATTTATGGTTGTATTCTCGTTTTCTTGGTCTCATTTGATAGAATGCAAAACATATTATAGAAATAGAGGTGATTTTGACTGATTTTACTATAAAAAGAACCTAGAAATGGAGCTCAAAGTACGGGAAATGTTTGACTTTTGCCAATGTTCAAAAGTAAACAAATGATGCCATTGTCCAATAAATGTCCAACTAGCCATTCTGATATGCAGTCATGAATGGGTTGATGTTATTTATACAATTATTACAATATTGCAGTAGTCTGCTTAATAGTAAGTCTTCTATTTTTTGTTTGAATAAAAATTCAAAATAGAAAGCAAGAGTAATATTAGAGGGGCCTGGAGACATGACTGATGAGCAAAGAAAATGTTATTTTAGAGCCAGGAATGTCTGCATTGTTCATTCTGGACCTTATTTTGAAATTGTCATATTTTTTAGTTTTCGTGAAATTGGCCAAATTGCAAATTTCTGACCACATTATTAGGTAGTTGAAATCGGTAAATGAGCAGTTTCGTGTACTCAATCGATAGAAAAAATGGAGTTCAAAAGAAATAGCTATGAGTTTGGGTGACTGGAATAATGGAATTTGCTGAAAATAGGGCTCAAAGTGGGCGAAATCACCGATTTGTAAACAGCGCCGAGGTCGCTAACTTCGCGAGAGCATAATTCCGTCAGTTTTCCATCAAATTTCGTTTTTTTGGTGTCATTACAATTGGGAAAAGATTCTCTATCATTTCATAAGAAAAAATAATTTTTTTTTTTTTAAATTTTGCGACACCAGGAGACACCTCAGGATTGGGGGTTGCGACAGTCAAAGGGTTAAACTTGAAGTTAGCCACTTAGGATAACCCAGTACAGTCTGTTTCATCTGAGATTTATTTTTATTGGTGCCATTTAATCCTTTCATTGTCCAGACCCCTGATCTGAAATTTATGCTGTATGCAAAAATTAAAAAAACAATTCTTATAGAATAAAAGATTATAATTTTCTATAGGTAATAAAATAAAAAAAAAATCCCATCAGTACTTACTGAGATATAGAGGTGTGAAGTTTATACTGAATGACTGGCTGGTGGCAACATCGGCGACTGCTGTGCATGCCACACTTAATTTTTTTTACACAATTTTCTTTTCTAATACGTGGAACCCTGGATTTTGTCCGAGGATATCATACAACTCGGATTTCGACCACTTTTTTTGTTTGAAATTTACCCTGGGTTTCGCACATCTGCTCGGAAATTGTCAGTACCAGACTCGTCCGCCTGCCACAGGACGCTGCCGCTCACTGTCTGACTTTTTTTTTTATCCTAGGTTCTCTACACATATACTGCTATGTATGATAATCTATGTAACTATATTTGTGTATACTTGAATAAACTTACACGTTCATGACTCTGTCTGCCTTTGTTACTCATTCAATAAGAATGTCCCTCTAGTCTTAACGCCATAGTAATAATACTAGCACATAATAATAATCACTCTTGTGCACATCAAATTCATATTTTATGTTTATATAGACATTTTCATTAATCTGGCTATGATATTTTCTTCAAAATTATATAAGAAACATGTTACATAGCATATAAACATACAATGTTTATATGCTATGGAGGGGTGGTAGCTGATTGGAGGGAAAACATTACGTTTTCTCTGGTCCAGCACCAGAGAAAATGTGTATGAATCTACATTAGCCCAGTCACCTCCCTTAATACATAATACATAATAGCATGAATTATTCATTACTTCTCCCTTTGTTTATGATGGCATCTAAAAGTAGTTGTTAGAAATGATTAAACTCAGTGAATATGGTATGTCAATGGTAATAATGTGGCCCTGGGCCACATTAAATATCTTGTAGCTATGTAGGTAGGTGTAGGTATGTAGCCAGGAAGACTGCATACCTACATCTGCCAGCTACCTACACTACCTACTACCTACCTACTACTCACTTCTTGCCCTACATTAAGACTACAAATACAGTGGTACCCCGAGTTTGGGCCATAATCCGTTCCAGAAGGCTGTTCGAGTGCCGTTACCGAACGAATTTGTTCCCATAAGGAATAATGTAAATTAGATTAGTCCGTTTCAGACCCCCAAAAATGCACTTACAGAAGCACTTAAAATAATACACTTACATGATTGTTCGAGTTGGGAGCTGTATTTTAAGGTAATTAATGAATGTACTGTGTATGTATTTTACTTTTTACTGTATTTTTTAATGCCTAGTTATATTACTAACTTAATATAAGTTAGTGTAAACTTGGCAACCCTATGCCTGTTGTGGAATCTATTGTAGCTTTGGGGAAGTCCATGGGTTGGATGTGAGTGGCCAACAAGTCTTCAATAAAGGTATGTAATAGTGATTTAAATGTTCATTTATCCATTAAAATTAGTTATTTATATTTATTTTTCATTGTTTTCTGTATGTAAAAATGTAGTTATTCTCTATAAAATGTATTTTTTGTTAATATTTTTAGGTATCTGGAAAGGATTAATTGGGTTTACATTATTTCTTATGGAAAATATAATTTCGGTTTTTGTCCATTCTGGATTTTGACTGACGAAGCTTCTGGAATGGATTTTCTGTTGTATCATGTAAAATAATTGTATAATATAACTACCATTTGTGAATGTATATTAAGATACCAGCTGTTCTAGTATTAGGCTTGATGTGAGATCGTTTGTTTACTCATAGTTTGTATTAAAGAATTTAACATTTATACTTCAGGCTCAATTTAACTATTTAAATTGCTATGGTCAGTATCTCTATTTCTGTGACTATGTGTTCATTCTACAAATGGACAAATCACAAATCTCACAACTAAAGGCATCTGAAAAGACTACAGAAGTCATTTGTTTATCGGAATCATGGTCTCAAGTTTTTCTCTCATTATACCAGTGCTGCAGGTTGTTTTATAATTTACCGCACACATGTTACTCTCTTATCTCATTTAGAATTACCACTCTTTGGTTTATCAGAGTGAAGCTGAGACCATGGCGTAGATCTGGTTTGGACCTGAGTAGGCAGTTGATCCTCTGGGAACCTGAAGGTTAATGATAAATAGACATTATACCTTTATTGAAGACTCTTGGTGCTGTTAAAGTGAGGAGAGGAAAGTGGGAGAATTTACCTCATAAGACTTCAATTATCAAACCTATCTGGGGTTACTTTACTTCTTTGTCTTTACTACAGTACATTCATTGCATAGCAGCTGTTATGGTCTTAATGTAGTCTGAGAGGTGAGTAGTGTTTGTTAGGAATTAGAGTGTGGGTAGCCTTGGTAGATGGCAGATTTTTGCGTGCTAAACACCTAGGCCTGCACAGAAAGTATATTATTACACATGACCACTCCTGTGTTCATTTGAGTTTGTCATTTCTAACAACTACCTTTAGATGGCATTGCAGCAGGAAGTAATGAATAGTCGCATTTAATTATAAACAAAGGCTTATGAGAGGGCAGTGACTGGACAAACGCCAAGGTCTGATTTTCTCTAACACTGAATCAGAAAAGCGTAATGTTTATCCTACACCCTCCTCCCTCCCTCATTTGATTAACTGACACTCACCACTAGATAGCATATAAGTGTGCATATTTTATTTGTGACCTTACTCATGTATGCTATATTATAACAATGTTTCTATATATAATTTTTGGAAAATGTCATAGATGGATTAATGAAAATGTCTATATTAACCTAAAATAAGAGACATTTTAATATTACTTAAGTGATTATTCTAGCGCCAGATACGGCGCTCTCGTATTGGCTGGCACTGGGGATAATTACAGCTGGCAGTGAGAAATCGGGTGGCCAATATCGGGCATTGCACTGATAACGCCGAGGTCCTCTACAGTGGACCCCATATCAGACACTAATCGTGCACTAGGAGAAACTCATGTTATCTTGAATGAGTTGGTATGCGAATGAATTTTCCATAAGAAATAATGGAAATCAAATTAATCGTTACAAGACACCCAAAAGTATGAAGAAAAAAAAAAATTTATCACATGATATTAATTTTTAATACCACTTTAAACTGAAAAAGCATGCACAATTACATGTGCCACCTGTTGAAGTTTCTGGTGACAGACTGATGGGATGGGAGAGGAGAGAGAAGAGTGTTGGTGTTTTAGAAGAAAGTCTGCTAAAACACCAGACAAGTGTGGAGTCACACTACTGGAGTTACTTCCCTTCTTTTAATACCCACAGGTTGCTTCAGTCACTGGATCACTACTTTGCATATCTTAGTGGCTGTGCCTCATCAGTTCCTTATAAACTTCCTAAAATTTCCTAACATTGTCAGTGTACAGGTTTACTACTTTTGACTTACCCAATAGCTGTGTGAGGTGATTACACCTATGTAGAAGTTTTGCACTTCTAAGCCACTTTGCACAGAATTTCCTTGTGTTGCCACAGTAAACATCTTCACATTTCTCTACCCTCCTCTAGACCAGTTTCCTCAGGTGCCTCATTGCTGTGAGGTGATCCTCAGAAAGCTTTCATCAGTGGTTAAGTCTTCATTGTCCTCCACTCCACCAACTCTTTACATCACTCTTACCACTCCCAACCCCAAGGACTTTCCCAATGCCACAATGGATTCCTCAACTGGCATAAATCCTCTCAGGGTTAGCCTCCAAATATTAAAATCCCTTTTGTCTACATTCTATTACAGTTTCTTAAAGCAGAGTTCAGGAGGTCTTGTAGTCACTCCCTCCCAGCCCTTACTGCAAGGTTTACTGATCAAGGATATTAAGAAATTATACTATATTTCTCTTGAGTCAGTGCAGTTTCTGAAGGTCTTATAAGCACATAAACAGACTTTGTGTGCAGTTTTTGGATTTACCACCAATGTGCTACTTTGGTCCATGAAACAGGAAGGTAGTATTAGGAGGCAACTTCCACATAATAATTTCATGTCCCCAACAAAAGTGGCTCTGCCAAAATCTACTAATAGGATGACCAGGGCATTGTTCTTACCAAGACCTTAAGTTCTAATTTCTTTTCAGTTCATTAATCCTGCATTTGGGAACAATATGGTGTAACTGATCATGAAAAGTGCCTAGTGACCCATACTTATGCTATTGCCCTCCACAGCACACACAAATTCTCATGAGACATTCTTTTGCCTGAACAGTCTGGGAGGTTTCAAGAGTGATACACTAATAAAAACATTGAATTACATCAGCAAGTATTTTATCTTTCACCAAGCATATCCCTGGTACCTTGCTATATATATTAAACATAGGTCTGCCTTTTCTATTTAAAACAGGCCTGCCCATCACAATTAAACACTTGTTCCAGGTTTCAGTCCTTCACCATCTATGTACTCCTTGAATTCACACACATATTTTCCAGCTGCTTTGTGTGGTGTCAGGCTAAGCCTCACCATACCATATCACACTATATAGCATGCCACTCGCTTCTCCAATCTCTCAAATAACCTTTGCTGTATACAGAATTCCCATCACATCATCACTAAGTTGCGGAAAAACTTTGATACCATTCAAATCACTCATACCAACTTCCCTATTGTACAACATGATACAACTGAAACCTTTATCTCCTGCTGTAACTGTTTTTAGTTTTATCCACACAATAGAGTCTCTCAACATCTTCTGCTCATGAGTCTCTGTTTTCGAAAAACACAGTTAA
This sequence comes from Cherax quadricarinatus, assembly GCF_038502225.1. NCBI lineage: Eukaryota > Metazoa > Arthropoda > Malacostraca > Decapoda > Parastacidae > Cherax > Cherax quadricarinatus. The sequence continues at coordinate 13,387,281 of NC_091297.1, read as the reverse complement.
ACAACTATGCAGAACAGCTTCCTTGATTTTTTTCTATTTCACTTACAATAGTGCGATGGTTGGTTTAGATTTCTTTTTAACCTGGCCAGGTAGCGATACGCCTCCACTTTCCTTCTTATCAGTAGTCTCTTTCAACTCATCTATTGTAATTCCTACTGCCTTATTGCTGCTGTGGAGTTGCTTTCAAAGCCTCTTGGGGCTTTATGATGCGTATTTGGCAGATAAAATCACCAAAAAGCACTGTATGTCAAATGTTTCCGTTATGCTTGGATGTTGTGAGCGGGGCTGACAACAATGCCACCAGCGGCTTTATGTGAGCTGGCTAAGAGCGCACATTGGATCGTCTGGTGAAAAGCGGTGATGAGTTTTGGCGTTATGCGAAACAAAATTTTTCGCGATAAGCGCGGCGGTATCACGAAGGATTATACGCTTCCCCAAACACCTTGCTGCTGGGGATTTTTTCAACCTGAGACACCTAAAATGGAGGAGTGTAGCAAATAATGTTTTAGCAGACATAACTCCAGGAGGCAGCTCAGATGAAAATTCACACACACACGAGCTATTAAATCTCTGCACCAAATTCACCTTAAACCAGCAAATAATAGAGCCTACAAGACTAGAAAATACACTGGACCTCATCTTCACTAACAACAATCTGATATGTACTATAACCATATCAAAGACAATGCATGTACACTCAGATCACAACATAGAGGTACAGTCATGTATGCGCAGGGCTTCTGACCAGAAAAATGTGATCAGTTTTCAGGGTGTCTTCACAAAATTCAACTTCAGTAACAAAAATATACACTGGAAACAAGTCAACCATGTGCTAAATGAAACAAGCTGGGAAGATATCCTAATCAACATGGATGTGAACCTTTGCCTAGAAAAAATTAACTCTGTGGCACTTGAGGTCTGCTCAAGGCACATTCCATTAAGAAAAAGAAAGAGAAGATGTAAACTAGAGAGAGATGCTCCCCATACAAGCGAAGGTGAAGAATCACAGAGCTGCTGAAAGGGGCCAGTATATCTGAAATACAGAGGGAGGCACAGCTCAGAGAAATAGCAAATATTGAACTTAAGCTTAAAGAATCTTACCGGAGACAAGAATCTCAGGAAAAACTTAAAAAGCCATCAATGAAACTGAAAGAAACCCAAACTACTACTTTTCTTATGTCAAATCTAAGACAAAAACAGCATCCAGTATTGGACCCCTGCTTAGACGAGATGGGACCTACACAGATGACAGCAAAGAAATGAGTGAGATACTAAAGTCCTAATATGACTCTGTGTTCAGTGATCCATTAACCAGACTCAGGGTTGACAATCTAAATTAATTTTTTATGACTGAGACTCAAAATTTGGTCACTTCAAAAATTATACTAACACCACAAGACTTCTAAAAGGCAGTTAATGATATGCCCATGCACTCTGCCTCAGGCCTGGATTCGTGGAACTCCATGTTCATCAAGAACTGCAAGAAGCCCCTGTCATGTTCCTTCAGCATTCTATAGACAGGGAGCATGGATGCAGGAGTCATCCCACAGTCACTAAAAACAATAGACATAGCCCCACTCCACAAAGGTGGCAGTAAAGCAATTGCAAAGAACTACAGACTGATAGCGCTAACATCCCATATCATAAAAATCTTTGATAGGGTTCTAAGAAGTAAGATCACCAACCACCTAGATACCTATCAGTTACACAATCCAGGGCAACATGGGTTTAGAGCACGTCACTCCTATCTGTCCTAGCTACTGGACCATTATGACAAGGTCCTGGATGCTTTAGAGGATAAACAAAATGCAGATGTATACATAGATTTTGCGAAAGCCTTCAACTGGTGCGACCATGGTATAATAGCGCACAAAATACGTGACAAAATCCACCAGGAGGCCTGATGTCAGACCAGGCCACGGGAGCATTGACCTTTGAAGCCCTCTCCAGGTAAACTCCAGGTAACTTGTATGGCCTGTGAGACCAATATAATTCATTATGTATATATACCCCCTTGTATTCAACACATCCGCACTAATGTTGTCATCAGTATATTGTGTACAAAACCTGTTTACACAAACAGGTAAAAATGTTCCATAATACTGTTCTGTTTTATATACAGCCTCTTCTCACTTGATGACAGGGCTCCGATCATAAGAGTAGGTCAGTAGGGAATTGGGTGTTAAGCAAGCAGCATACTGTACTGGTAGTGGGTTTGTGTCAGCCATCTTTAGATATTTTTTAATGCCACCTTTGCACCATTTATAACATTTTTAGTATATTTTAAATGTTTATACAGTAGTGTACTGTATACTGTAATAAAAAGAATAGAGGAACTCAGCTCTAACATACATAGGTTTGCATGCTGGTTGGAGAGCTGGTTGTAAGTCCGAGCAGTCAGTAAACAAGTACGTCGCTAAGTGAGGAGAGGCTGTATATATGTACAGTCACTGGATATGTTCCTAGAACTGTTGATGTCTGTGGAACTCTTTGAAACATGGTGTGTTACACACTTCACACATAAAACGAGTGTCTCTATGTTTTTGTGGGCGTCTTTTTGTATGTGCACAGATAGAATGTCTCTTCCGAGTCCATTTCTTCTTAGCTGGAGGAAGTTGTATTAAGAAATGATCACCATGCTGCCCCAAATAAGAGGGTATATGGTGATCATTTCATGGGCAGTTTTGTATTTCAGGTGGTGTGACCTGGTACTGGAATATTAGTTGTCTGACAACAAAGAAAGTTCACCATACGGTGGTTTGTTGCTGGTCTTCGTTTGGTACATATATGCATTTTGTATGGAAATGTCCGTGAGATGGGAGAAGTGTTTCATGTACCACTTATAACTCTTGCGAACACAATCAGCAAACCCAATTTGCATGTCACATTTGTCCACCAAACACACATTGAGTGTGTAGTCAAGCACAGTCGCAGGTTTTAGAATAGGTTAGGTTCATGGGTCACTCTGTCTACCTTGCCACTGTCTTTCATTTCGTTATGGTGAATGGATGTCAACAGTGTGACATCTCGTTTGTCATGCTACCGTAATGCCACCATAATGTCAGTGGCAGCAAACGTCTGCACCTCACCACTGCAAGTGCCTGTGTTGAACCTGGGTATATGCTTACAATTTGAATGCACTGTTCCACACGTCTCTCACATTCACTTGCAAGAAATCACTGAGTAAGAGGCTCATGTACCAGTTATCAGTGTATAATGTATGCCCCTTACCAAGATATGGTTCCATCATTGTTCTCACCACATTACCCGAGATACCCAATGACTTACTGGTTTCTTTCAATGTTTTGCTTCTCATGTACACAGTTATATCCAGTACAAGACCATTGTCACATTCACAAAGCACAAACAACTTGATACCAAAGCGTTTCCTCTTGCTCGGTATATATTGCTGGAATGATGGTCTACCTTTGAACAGAATCAAAGACTCATCAGTAACATGATTCTTGAATGGATAAAATTACATACTACTGAACTTTTGTTTCATATTCATAAAAACACTCCTAATCTTGTATAATCTGTCGATTCTGTCAGGCCTTGTTTTGTCAGAGAAGTGTAGCATACATAACAGCAGGAGAAATCTGTTGACTGGGATAATGTTACTGAAGGATGGGGTAGAAATTAGGAGGTCTGTGGACCAGCATGATGTGATACTATGCTTATACACATGTAGTGTAAGCATTATTGTGGCAAAAAACACATTTGTCTCCTTCCACCGGTGTAGTCATGACTGTAGTGAAACCATTGTATTTGTCATTTTATAATTAAAGTACCTGTTACTTTCCATGACAATAGCTTCCATCAGGGGTTGATTAACCCTTTCAGGGTCGACAAGCCCTCTCAGAGACTTGTTCTCAGGGTCGGCCAAATTTAAAAAAAAAAAAAATAATTTTTTCTTGTGAAAAGATAGAGAATCTTTTCCCGATCATAATGACACCAAAAGTATGAAATTTGATGGAAAACTTAAAGAATTATGCTCTCGCGAAGTTAGCGGTCTCGACAATGTTTACTCATCGGCAATTTTGCCCAATTTGAGCCCTATTTTCGGCCAATTCCAGTGTACTTGTCGACAAAAATCATAACTATTTCGCTAGAACTCCATTTTTTCTATCGAATGAGTACAAGAAACCACCCATTTACCGATTTCAACTATCCAATACAGTGGTCAGAATTTAGCAATTTTGCCAATTTCACACAAATTTCAAAAGATGCCAATTTCCGAATAGGGTCCAGAATAAACAAGAAAGACATTCCTGGCACTGAAATAACATTTCCTCTGTTCATTAGTCACGTCTCCAGGCCCCTCTTACATCCTTTTGCTTTCCACTTTGAATTTTTATTCTCACAAAAAAATAGAAGATTTACTGTTATGCAGACTACTGCATTGGTGTAGAAATGGTATGAATATTATCAGCGCACTTGTGAAAGAATATTAGACTCACCAGTTGACGTATATTGGATGCATAGCATGATTTGTTTACTTTTGAACTTTGGTAAAAATCGAACATTTCTGCTACTTTGAGTGCAATTTCAAGGTAGTTTTCTTTGTAAAACCAGTCAAAATCATCTCAATTTCTGTAATATGTCTTCCATTCTATAAAATGAGACCAGGAAAACTAAAATACAACAATAAATACCATACAAAAATACAGTGCAAAGTCGCTGTTTTAATCCAAAAACACGGTCAGTTTTTTTTTTCTCATTACGCAAGGTGTGCTGCAGGATTTTTTTTTATACTGCGCACACTGACCACATAGACCCATTCTTTCATATGTAGGCCTACCAGCTTTCTCTCACTAGATTTGAGGGCGCTAGAATTTAGGCATACTGGTACATCAAAAACCCTGGTGTGTAAGCCGTACTAGTACGGCCGAAACCCTGAAAGGGTTAAAGAAGAGTTCAGAGAATTCCAGTTGACTTGCAGTGTTCCCAAGGATGCAAGATGGCAGGAATCCACTGTGACTGTGCCTAATCGCCACAAAGTTTGCATTTTGCTGCCGATCCAAGATGCGGTTTGTTGGTGGGTATTGGATATTAGTACCTGGTTGTGGTTGTGGTCATAATTATGCAGGTTGTGGTTGTGGTGTGGGGCTGGTTGAGGATGCCCTGAGTCATGGATGTGCTGAGTCAACAGCGTGGATCCCAACCTGGAATGTTGCTGGTGCCGCACCCTGCATTGGCACCACCACCACCACCACCTACTGACACATGCAGTCTACTAGCCATCCCAGTTGTAGCCACATCATCATGACTTTCACTCTGTACTTGGTGTAGGGCCATGGGATGTACTCTGTTCCCTTGGAATTGCATATGGCACACTAACAGACTGCATGTGGTGTTGTATATACAATTCTTCACTGGTGAATACTCTTCCTCACTGTCGCTACTTGAATTGTCATCAAAAGCAATAAAATCAAAGTCCATGTCAATGTTGTCACCATTACTCACATTTGGGGCCTGGCCACAGGAAAAATATAAGCTTATTCTTATGGCAGGGTACAGCTGAACGTGACCCAGATGAACCAGCACCAGAGGTAGAAGGTTAATTGTTGTCAGGGTTTTTGGCACAATTTTTGATATCCTGAGTGTTGCTTTCAGTCACAAATTGTTCAAAATCATAGAATTCCTCTTCACTCCACTTCCATCCATGTTAGACCTGTCACTTGGGAGGAGAAGATTCCCAATTCAACAGGAAGTGAGGCTTTTGCTACAGCGAGGTATGGTGAACAAAGCACACTGAGATGGCGTTCCCACAATGCAGTGTGTGCCCCGATTTTTTGTTTACTGTGCACACTGACGATGCAAACCCATTCTCTCATATGTAGGCCTATGAGCCTCATTGCACTAAATTTGAAGCCGCTAGAATTTTGGCGTAGTACTACAGCATGGACAGTGACCTCAAAGCCATAGTACTATGGCATGGCCAATGAAAGAGTTAATCTTCTACCCCAGGATGCAACCTACAACACTAGCCTGACACATGAGTATCTACTTACTGCTAGGTGAATAGGGGAAGTAAGTGTAAAGAAACATGCCCAAAGTTTCACCCATGCTGGGATCAATCCTCAGTCCATTAGTGAAAGATGAGGATACAGGTCTCCCTCAACATTCGCGTTTTCCATTCTCGCGGGCTTCGAACATTCGCGAATTCCCAGCTGCCCAGTCATATTTAAAATATGTCATTATGTTAGGAGTTGTGGCAGGGGCAGAGTTTGTTTGGAGATAGGACAAGATAGTCCTTCAATATGACACTAATATCGACTCTACGGCTTATTTATCTATCACAGTTCATCTAATATGACATAATAAACAATATTAATATTATAGAAACATGACATATACTCTAAATGAATAAAATATGTCATTAAATATGTCATGAGTGTTACTGTGTTGTTGTTGTTGGGTGTATAAGGGCCACTGAGAGCATAAGCCTTACATATTGGTAGTGGAGGTGGCAGCAGAGGCGGTAGAGACTAGAGATGACAATGTTGTCAGTTGCCCTATATAACTCCAACAACATTGGAGGAGTTAGGTTCATGCTGTCCTTTTTCTGTCGATTAATCGCTTAACTCACTTGCTACACTTTATTGCTGGCTGGCGCTATAGCCTTTATTGACTCGTGCTGCTTTAGTGTCGTACATATCGTAGAATCACTGAAGAAGGCACATTCTCCCCTCTCTCTTCCTCCTCCACTTTGGTACTCTGCTATGAGTTCTTTCCTCTTCAAGGGGGGCTCCTTGGCGTGGTGAAGAGGCTCTTGGTCTGAGGAATTAGCCCTGTCGGTCTTCTTCCTCAGACCGAACCTAATTATCCCCCATTCTCCCCTCCCCTATCCCATCCTCCCCTTTTTCCATTCCTCCTCCTCCTCCTCACCCCTCCCTTTTGCCCTTCCTCTTTTTAGCCTTCGTGATTTCTCCCACAGGCGCGCTAGTTCCTAGGTAGGGGAAAGGACACCGGGGTCCATCCCATTCCGTTGAGGTTTCTTGGCGGTGGCGTAGTTTGCCGTGGAATCTGGATTGCCTAGGGATGTCCCGATCCCTCTCCGGTATCCCGGAGTAGCTTTGGGTGTCTTTTGGGCGACGGGTGTATCTCTGGAAGCCACCTTTCGGATTCCGGGGGTGGTGGCTGAAGGAGGTATGCTTTGTGGCGGATATCCGGCCGCCCTCTCTTTTGTCCACCGAGGTAGCTCGGCAGATGTGAGGTTGCTATCCCAGATTGCTGGTTTACTGGCATGAAGGGTAGGGTATGGCACGGGTTCCATGCTGCATCTGCGCTACTAGCGGTGTCGAGTCCTCTTGGGCGCGGAGGGAGATTTCTGGCCCTTTCATTCCTCCTAGGAACTATCCCTCCCCGGTCCCCCCTTTTTTTTTTCTTTTTTTTATTTTTATTTTCTTTTCTTCTTTCTTTTTTTTTCTTAAAAACAAAAAGAAAGAAGTAACCTAACCATGGCAGCCCTAGTCCATGAACCTGGTACCCCCGGGCCCCTTCTTGATACCGCACCCCGTTCTGACCCCGCCTCGTCTTTGGACCACTCTTCAGACATTCCTCATGCCTCTGTACCTATTGCCGGTGCTGTTTCCTCACCCGCTTCAGGTGCTGAGGCCTCGACTGACTCCTTCGATTTATCAGACCTTCGCTCTCCTCTGACTATGCTTCCGGCCTCTCCCTCTACGGTGCGGCAATTTTCAAATCGCCGACCCGTTCCACGTCGGACCAACTCTGGTCCCACGCCTAAACGTCAACGACAATTACCTGCTGATGATACTTCTCCACCTTCACCTTCTCGTTCTTTTCAGAAACGATCGACACGTCCTTCACTACCTTTCCACACTCAGTTTCAGACTGAACAGTGGACTAAATTCTTCACTTTACGACCAACTTCCTCTACTGCCTATCTTTCTGACCATAGTATTGGCAAAGGCACTCCTACGCCATGTTGGTAAAGATATTTCTTTTCATGCTCTTAAGAGCGGTACGCGCATCATTACCGTACAGAATGCTACCCAGGCTCGTGAGCTCTCTCGTCTTTCCCATATAGATACTGTTCCTGTCACCCTTGAAAAACATCATTCCCTCAATTCTTGTAGTGGTACCGTTATTCTGCCCCATACCATAGTTCAACAAAATTTCCAGACATGTGGCACCGACATTCTAGAACAGCTGGAACTCCAAGATCTCCCAATCCTCAAGGTAGACACTTACGTTCTTCCTGCCCGTGGGCGGAGACGATACCCTAGCAATGTGGCTCGTTTAACTTTTGACAGCCGAGAACTCCCATCCTCCGTTTATATAGCAGGACATCGGTTACAAGTTCGAAAGGTGATCCCTACACCACAACAGTGTAGAAATTGCTGGCGATTTGGCCATCCAGCGAAATATTGCAGATCTATCGCCGAATGCCCAGTCTGTGGTGCCGATGACCATTCTAATACGTCTTGCAATCGATCTCCCTCTTGCCTTAACTGTCATGAGGCTCACCCTTCGTACTCTCGCCGTTGTCAGGTCTATTTAAATGAGCGGGAAATCCGTTACCTCAAAGAGACAGAAGGTCTCCCTTATGCCATGGCAGTTTCTCATCTCCGCCTCCAAGGGAGACTCCCACGTGTTTCTTATTCCCGTGTTTCAAAACGTCCCCCCACTTCTGGTATCCCATCTTCTACACCCACCTCTGTGGTTACCTCTCCCATACTCACTCCTGTATCTAATCCTTTTGCTGTCCTCGGCTCAGACGTCCCTACTTCAACGCCTCAGTCTAATCTCGCTTCTTCGAGTTCTCTCTTACAAGCCTCAGTATCGACGAGACCTCGTACGACACCTCTTCCCAATCGTCCCTCTACTTCTCAAAAGTCAAAAAAAGGTCCGGTAACACCTCCTACCCATCTTCCACCTCCTCATTTTACCCTCCCTGTCTCTGTCCCTAGTTCTTCCCCTCTCACTGGCTCAGTTACAAGTGCAGAGGTTCACCCTCCTCCTCGTAATGTACCTTCCTCCCCTGTTCCCTCCCAAGTTTCTTCCTCTTCTGCCACCTCCCAGGTTCCTGTCTCTTCTGTCCCCTGCCACGCTTCTCCAGTTCCCTCCACCCTTTCGCCCCCCCCTACCTTGGTACAGTCCAATACAGTTCCAATCTTTACTCATCCTCCCCCTACCATTCCCAATATTGTCTCCCATACGACATCTCTGAATTCCGAAACACTTGAAGCAATCTCTGAATATATTGCAGAGACCAAACCATCAATGGACACTGATCCACCTTCCGCTCTTTCTCTCCCCTCTGCTCCATCTGCGCAACTCCTTTCTTCACAGCGCACCGTTCCTTCGCTGCTTGAACATTTTCCACTGCCTCCGCATGTGGACTTTTCTAACCCTTCTAGTCCGTAGGAACCCTTACCTGCGGATTTCAAGTATCTTTATCATTGCCAATCATGGCCTTTTTACAGTGGAATATACGCGGCCTCAGGGGTAATCGGGGTGAGCTTCAGATGTTACTCTCCCAGTTTGCCCCTGTTGGTGTTTGCTTACAGGAACCAAAATTACACTCTGCTGTTATTTCTCACATCTCAGGCTATAATTTATTGTATTCTTCAGATCCTTTTCCTGATGGGACCTTTAATGAAAGTGCCCTTCTTCTCCGCACTGATATTCCGTACCATCAGCTATTTATTCATACTTCGCTGCATTACACAGCAGCCCGTATCCACTTAAATAGGTGGTATACGCTCTGTTCTTTATATCTCTCTCCTTCTCGGGCATTATCTATTCCGGATTTTGCCTTCCTTGTTTCGTCATTACCGCCACCGATTCTGTTACTTGGTGATTTTAATGCCCACCATTTCCTCTGGGGAGGGTCTCACTGTGATTCCCGTGGAATTCAGTTAGAGGCTTTTCTTGCCACCCACCCCCTCCATGTTTTAAATACAGGTACTCACACCCATTTTGATCCTCGGACTCATACTCTCTCTTGCATCGATCTCTCAGTTTGCTCTTCCTCCGCCGCATTAGATTTTACTTGGTCTGTTCTCCCGGACTTACATGACAGTGATCATTTCCCAATCATTCTTACTTCCCCTTCATATTCGCCACCTCTTCGCACCCCACGCTGGCAATTTAATCGGGCAAATTGGAACCTTTACTCACACCTGACTGTTTTTAAAGAGGTTCCTTCTTCGTCCTCCATCGATGAGCTTTTACACCTCTTCTCGTCCTCCGTTTTCACCGCAGCTTCTCATTCTATACCCCAAACTTCGGGCAGGCATTCTCAGAAATGCGTGCCTTGGTGGTCTCCTGCTTGTGCTCGTGCAGTACGTTTGAAACGCGCTGCATGGGGCAGGTACCGGTACAATAGAACCACAGAGCGACTCCTTGATTTTAAACAGAAGCGTGCGATCGCTCGCCGTGTCATCCGTGACGCTAAACGCACTTGCTGGCGAGATTATGTCGCCACCATCACCTCTGCTTCCTCTATGAGTGCAGTCTGGAAAAAAGTACGAAAACTGAGTGGTAAATATTCTCCTGACCCGGCTCCTGTTCTGCGGGTTGCCGGTGTTGATATAGCAAACCCACTAGATGTTGCCAATGAAATTGGCAATCATCTGGTCCGTATTTCTCAGGGACTCCATCTATGCCCCTCATTTCTTTCCTCAAAGTCTGCCAGAGAGTTAGCACCCTTGGACTTTTCTTCTCTCAGAGAAGAACAGTATAATGTGCCTTTTACACTTCAAGAACTGGAGGCAACACTCTCAGCTTGTCGATCATCGGCAGCTGGGCCCGACGACATTCATATTCGTATGCTACAACATTTACATCAGTCAGCCCTTGCAGTCCTATTACGCCTTTACAATCTTATTTGGTCACAAGGAGTTCTTCCACAGCTGTGGAAATCCGCCATTGTTCTCCCTTTCCGCAAACCAGGCACTACGGGACATGAAACCTCCCACTATCGTCCCATTGCTCTTACCAGTGCAGTTTGCAAAGTAATGGAACGTCTAGTAAATAGACGTTTAGTGTGGTATTTAGAGACACACAACAGTCTCTCCACTCGTCAATATGGCTTTCGTAAGGGACGTTCTACCATAGACCCCTTACTGCGCTTGGATACGTATGTTCGTAATGCCTTTGCGAATAACCACTCAGTTATTGCCATATTTTTTGACCTTGAGAAGGCATATGACACAACTTGGAGGTATAATATTTTAGCCCAAGCCCACTCCTTAGGCCTTCGAGGCAGTCTACCATCCTTCCTTAAGAACTTTTTAACTGACAGGCATTTCCGTGTTCGGGTTAATAATGTGCTCTCCCCGGACTTTGTCCAAGCTGAAGGTGTCCCCCAGGGATGTGTTCTGAGCACAACACTTTTTCTCCTTGCTATTAATGATTTGGCCTCTAGTCTTCCATCAAATATTTGGTCATCACTCTATGTTGATGACTTCGCTATTGCCTGTGCAGGCGCTGACTGTCACCTCCTTACAGTTTCTCTCCAGCATGCAGTCGACCGTGTTTCCAATTGGGCCGCCACACATGGGTTTAAATTTTCCAGCACTAAAACCCACCAAATCACTTTCACTAGACGCTCTGTCATCTCTGATCATCCTTTGTACCTCTATGGCTCACGTATCCCTGAACGTGATACAGTCAAGTTTCTGGGCCTCCTCTTTGATCGTAGGTTATCCTGGAAACCTCACATTACCTCTCTGAAGGCAACTTGTCACAGCCGGCTGAACCTTCTTAAAACCCTTGCTCATCTTTCGTGGGGAGCTGATCGTCGAACCCTCCTTCACCTACATTCCACCCTTATTTTATCGAAACTTGATTATGGTGACCAGATCTATTCAGCGGCATCTCCTGCTACTCTCTCTAGCCTTAACCCCATTCATCACCAAGGATTACGTTTATGCCTTGGTGCTTTTCGCTCTTCCCCTGTCGAAAGCCTCTATGCAGAAGCGAACGTTCCATCCTTATCCGATCGCCGTGATGCCCATTGCCTGCGCTACTATGTACGCTCTCATGATCTCCGCAATCCTTCCATTTATAGAATGGTCACTGATATTAGTAGACATTCTTTATTTGTTTGCCGCCCCTGCTTACTCCGTCCCTTCTCTCTTCGCCTTCATTCGCTCTTGTCTTCTCTTCAACTACCACCTTTCTATGTACATGTAGCATCTCACTTTTCCCTACCCCCCTGGGAAGTTCCAGCTGTTCGAGTCTGTTCTTTCTCCCTCCCTTGCTCGAAAGCCCAACTGTCTACGGTCGCTTCCCGCTCTCTTTTTCTTGACCACTTTCACTCTCATTCTCATGCCATTGCTGTGTACACAGATGGCTCTAAGTCTTCTGACGGCGTAGGATTCGCAGCAGTGTTTCCGGACAGCGTCGTACAAGGGCATTTACTATCTTCAGCTAGTATTTTTACTGCTGAATTATATGCCATCCTTACAGCACTTATCCGTATTGCATCTATGCCTGTGTCATCATTTGTGGTTGTCTTAGACTCCCTTAGTGCTTTACAGGCTATACAAAAATTTGATACACCTCACCCCTTAGTCCTCCGTATCCAACTTTGGCTACGCCGCATCTTTACTAAGCATAAAGATATTGTTTTTTGTTGGGTCCCTGGTCATGTTGACGTACAGGGCAATGAACAGGCAGACACTGCTGCGCGGTCAGCAGTACATGACCTACCAGTTTCTTATAGAGGTATTCCATGTACGGACTATTTTGCTGTAATATCTTCCCACCTTCACACCCGTTGGCAACAACGTTGGTCTACTATGCTCGGCAACAAACTTCAGTCTATTAAACCGAGTATAGGTTACTGGCCGTCTTCTTATCACCAGTGTCGAGGTTGGGAGACTACTCTCTCCCGTCTTCGCATTGGCCATACTCGTCTTACTCATGGATATCTCATGGAGAGGCGTCTTGCTCCTCTCTGTGAGAATTGCCAAGCTCCATTATCAGTCAGCCACATTCTGTTGGACTGCCCACTTTATCAACGAGCACGCAGAATTTACCTCTGTCGTCGTCTTCGCCCCGCTGCTCTCTCTTTACCTTCCCTTCTCGCTGATGGACCCACCTTTCATCCGGACTCTCTCATTGACTTTTTGACAACGACTGACTGACTTCACAAATTCTGATACTTTCAGCCCTTTCTACTTGTATCTCTTGCTACCCTCTACCCCCGTACTATCCCCTGCCCCGCTGTTTTCTGTAACCTGCTGATCATCCCCCCTCCCTTCTGCCATCCAATTCCCTTGCTTCCTTCCCTACCCTGCAGCGCTGTATAGCCCTTGTGGCTTAGCGCTTCTTTTTGATTATAATAATAATAATATGAGTTCTTTCTTGAATTCTATAGTCTTTCTCACCTTCTTTACCAAAGGGCTGGCACTAGTACAATATTTTATGATATTTTCATGTGTTTTATGATTGTTCATGGTTCAATAGGTTAAGGAAGCAGTATTGTTAGGATATGTAAATGCTATTATTATATTTCCCTATAATATATTTGTGCACCAAACATTCGCGAAGTTCTTGATCCCCTAACCCTCGCGAATGTGGAGGGAGACCTGTACTATCAACAGAGCTGACTTTAAATTTTATTTTACACATTTTTTACAAGGGCTTTCATCCACAGAATCAGAGAGATGCAAATAGCCAGAGTACAAGAAATAAAATAGATGAACTAAGACTATTGCATGTGTAGGAAACAGATATCATGGCAATAACTGAGACCTGGTTCAATCTGAAAAATAAGGACATGCTTCCTGATTGCCACATGATAATATATAAATTATTATTCCACACTGAATTAATAGGTAAGGGGGCAGAGTTGCACTGCATGGTAGGGAAAATTTAAGCTGTCATAAGAGAAATGATATAAAGGAAGAGGGACAGACACTGAATATATTTGGCATGAAAAGCTTAACGTAGGTGTGATCTCCAGACATCTGGACCTTAATAGTAAGGCATCTAAATGCAAAAATGTTTTTTTAATGGGAGATTTTTAACTATCAAATTGATTGTAACAATCTGACAAGAAGTGTAAGAGTAGCATCTTTTAGAAATAGTCCGAAACTGCTTTTTAAAACAGTTCGACAGAATCAATAGAAAAATAATCATAACCTGCTTGACCTGGTGCTGGCTTGGAGGAATCAATCACAAGTTTCAATATTTTACAGAATTAACTTAATAATGATTATAAGATTGCATTACCTTACTTTTGTGCTGCAGATTACATGGGGTTGAGGGATTATCTGAGCATTGTGGACTAGGGTAAACTAACTAGGAATGTGTGTGTAACTCTCTAGGCTTAAACCTATGAACTCCAACATAAGCTGGGTCCAGACTCTGCTCACTTGTCGGAGTCCATAAGTTTAAAATTGTAGCTTTACACGGAATAGGAAATAACAAGAGGGAGACCTGACAGATAGTGGCGGTGGTTGCCAGTAAGTAGTGGCATGTCATGAAAAAACTGCTAGGGCAGGCAAATGACACTAAGTTTTGTGATAAAGCTGAAATATAGGTGTTAACGAATATTTGTTTTTGCTCATTCATAGTCTAGTGGAATTATTTTTTATTTTGAGGCAAATGATCTGAACGTGCTGTAAAATTCTGCCTTGCTCTAAATATTTAGCAGTAATTCATTTTACAATTGATGGAAAGGCAAAGATTTGCAATTTTTTCTTTGACCCAGAGAATTTCAAAAGTAATATTGTTTCAAAGCAGAGAAGCTGTGCTCTACAGATGCAGTCATGACTGAAATTATTAATTCACAAAGGCTAGCTACTTCACCAGCCCCTTCCAGGACATTCAGCTTTATACAGCTCAAAATTTCTATTCCAGTTTTATCTTCAAATTCTTCTGACATGGTAACAACTCTAAGTAGTGAGCTCAATGATAAAAAATCAAATGTTATATTGTAATTACATTTCGGTGACTGAAAGGCAACCTCAGGAAATTCTTTTCTAAACCCACAGAATGATGCAGACTAAACAAATTTTTTAAGAACT
This sequence comes from Cherax quadricarinatus, assembly GCF_038502225.1. NCBI lineage: Eukaryota > Metazoa > Arthropoda > Malacostraca > Decapoda > Parastacidae > Cherax > Cherax quadricarinatus. The sequence goes on along the minus strand of NC_091297.1, from coordinate 13,372,267 downwards.
TTAATGAATCTGATAATGTAATTAGGTATTTGCGTCACACCACTTCATTTTTTTTTTTCTTTTAACAAAATTGGATATGTCAGCAGTATGCTCCTTCTCCATTCTATATGATAATTACACAGTGGGGAAAAAAGCTAGCTATGTTTTCTCTTTCCTTGCCATATTCTATCATGCAGATTGGGGCTTTTATAAGGTGTTGAAATCTGTCAGCCTGAGCTGGGAGACTTCAGTGAGGCAATGAGGGTGATGTCAGGTATTCCAGGAAGGGTACATCAGCTATGGGAGCTTCGAAGATTTCCTCCTAACATAACTGGAGTTGCTATCACTTGGGAATTGCCATCTCGCTGGATAGCCCCTCTCATGCACAGGAGAAGTGGAATTTTTATGAAGATATCTCCATCAATGACCCCAATGGAAATTAGTCACATTGACTTCTTTGGGTTATCCTAGGTAATTTACACTATGCATAACAATTGTACTTATATGTTCCTGTACCTAAATAAACTTACAAATCATCCCAGAACATTGGTAAGAGAAATTATACACAGAAGACAGAGGGAAAAATAAGGGAGAAAGAGAAAGATGACCATTATAACATGTCCAGCCACACACATGTATGTATACATACATACATATACATATGTATACATAAATACAGACATACATAAGTACACACATTCACACGCAGTGGAATATCTACTTATGAGTTTAATCCATTCTGTGACCTTGCTCACATCTCGATTTGCTCATTTGTTATCAATTTTCCTCATTTATATTAATTGAAATGGAATTAATCCGTTCCAGTGGAATTATAGGCACGACAAAATACTTCAGTATTTCCCTAATATCAACTCTACGGCTTATTTATCTATCACAATTCATCTAATATGACAAAATAAACAATATTAACCCTTTCAGGGTCGACAGGCCCTCTCCCAGACTTGTTCTCAGGGTCGACAGATTTTCAAAAAAGAAAAAAAAATTCTTATGAAAAGATAGAGAATCTTTTCCAGATCATAATGACACCAAAAGTATGAAATTTGATGGAAAACTTACAGAATTATGTTCTCACAAAGTTAGCGGTCTTGATGATGTTTACGCATCGGTGTTTTTGCCCAATCTGAGCCTTATTTTCGGCCAATTCCAGTGTACTAGTCGACAAAAATCATAAATATTTCGCTAGAACTCCATTTTTTCTATCGAATGAGTACAAGAAACCACCCATTTACCAATTTCAACTATCCAATAAAGTGGTCAGAATTTAGCAATTTTGCCAATTTCACACAAATTTCAAAAGATGCCAATTTCCAAATAGGGTCCAGAATAAACAAGAATGACATATCTGGCACTTAAATAAAATTTTCTCTGTTTATTAATGTCCCCATGCCCCTCTTACATTCTTTTGCTTTCCACTTTGAATTTTTATTCTCATAAAAAATAGAAGATTTACTGTTATGCAAACTACTGTATTATTGTAGAAATGGTATAAATAATATCAGTGCACTTGTGAAAGAATATTAGACTCACCAGTTGACGTATATTGGACGCATAGCATGATTTGTTTACTTTTGAACTTTTGCAAAAATCGAAGATTTCTGCTACTTTGAGCTCAATTTCACGGTACTTTTCATTGTAAAACCAGTCAAAATCGTCTCAATTTCTGTAATATGTCTTCCATTCTATAAAATGAGACCAGGGAAACTAGAATACCATCATAAATACCATACGAAAATACAGTGCAAAGTCGCTGTTTTAAACCAAAAACACTGTCAAAGTTTTTTTTTTTCTCATTACGCACTGTGTGCTGCAGGATTTTTTTTATACTGAGCACACTGACCACATAGACTCATTCTTTCATATGTAGGCCTACCAGCTTTCTCTCACTAGATTTGAGGGTGCTAGAATTTAGGTGTACTAGTACTTCAAAAACCCTGGTGCAAAAGCCGTACTAGTATGTCAGAAACCCTGAAAGGGTTAATAACACAGAATCTTGATATATACACTAGAATGAATGAAATATGTCAATACATATGTGAGTAGTGGTAGTGGAGGTGGTAGCAAAGCTGCCATTCTTGTTTTTGGGGTGTATAGAGCCACCAAAGCAGCCGTTCCTGCTCCTGACTACATACTTTCCCATGCTTTTATTATAACAAAATGGAGTATTTGTAGGGCAAACTCCATTAGATCACTACGTACATATTATTACAGTGGAACCTCAAATATTAAACTGCTCCCAGCTCAACCAATTATGGAAGTGTATTTTTGTAAGTGCTTTTACATGTATAAGTGTATTTTTGAGGGTCTGAAATGAACTAATCTAATTTACATTATTCCTGATGGGAATAAATTCATTCGGTAACGGCACTCGAACAGCTGGCTGGAACGAAGGATGTTTGATATTTGAGGTTCCACTGTATAATTATTACTACATGTATAGTATTATGTGTTATATTATTATACGTACTGTATTATTATATTAAATGTATTATTACTATTACGTATTATTGTTAATTAGTACATACGTATAATAATACTCTTGCTTGCCATTTGGAATTTTTATTCACACACAAAAAAAAATAGATTTACTGTTATGCAGACTACTGCATTATTGTAATAATTGTATAAATAATGTCAACTCATTCGTGACTGCATATGAGACTGGCCAGGTGGACACGTATTGGACAGTGACGTCATTTGTTTACTCTTGAACATTACCAAAGAATTGAACATTTCTGCTACTTTGAGCTCAGTTTCAAGGTACTTTTCATTGTGAAAGCAATCAAAATCATATCTGTATCTGTAATATATCTTTCATTCTATCAAATGAGACCAAAAAAAAAAAATACAACCATAAAAACCATATGAAAATATACTGCTAAGGGGTGGCTAATGGCTGTGAAGTGGACTCTGTTATTTATAGTCCGATCTCTTTCAGTTTTGAATATCTTTACATCATACATTACCCAAGTTTCAATAAGATAGTCCAACAAACAACTGAGATCCAGTTCCCTAGTTCAAGAACAAGAGCCCCTCACGAGTGTCAAGGAACCTCCCTTGAGGCCCGCTCTCATCTGGAAGCAAAAAATCGACCAAGCGACTGCTTGTAACTTGAAAAACTCACATGTTGGGGCACTCATAAATAGAGGTTCCACTGTACTTGTATACATACATAATTATTATATAATTCAGAATCACTAAAAGTGTGAGAACATATATAGTGGCACTTTATTTTTTATACATAATTTTATATATGGTGTATAAAATATGACACATCAAATCAGCAGCGGCCTCCTACTCTTATATGTGATAGTTACACATGCACATAAATGATTATTTCACATATTTTTACATATACAATGGAACCTCAGTTTTTGTCATTAATTCGTTCCAAAAATTCTGACGAACACCGAATTTGACGAAAACTGAAGCAATATTTCCCATAAAAAATAATACAGATCCAATTAATCTGTTCCAGACACCCAAAAATATTAACAAAAAATACATTTTATAGAGAATAACTATAGTTTTACATACAGAGAACAATGTGAAATAAATATAAAGGACTAATGAAATGGATAAATGAACATTTAACCCTTTCAGGGTCCGTCCCGTAGATCTACGGCTTTACGTTCAGGGTCCAAACCGTAGATCTACGCCATGAGCTCAGCTCACTCTGATAAACTGTGAGTGGTACATTTGGGCCTAGATATGAGAGAATACATCTATGTGGTATGTGTGCACCACATAAAACAGATCCTGCAGCACACTGTGTATAATGAGAGAAAAAAAATGAAATCATGATTTTTCGATTAAAACAGCAACTTTGCAGTGTTTTTTCGTATGTTTTTTATAGTTGTATTTGCGATTTCTTGGTCTCATTTGATAGAATGGAAGACATATTACAGAAATAGAGATGATTTTGATTGGGTTTAGCATTGGAAATGGCTTGAAACTGAGCTCAAAGTAGCGGAAATGTTAAATTTTTGCCGATATTCAAGAGTAAACAAACGACCTCACACGTCTAATACACGTCAGCTGGTGGGTCTAATATACATTCACAAATATGGTGATGATATTTATACAATTATTACAGTATTGCATAACAGTAAATCTTCTGTTTTGTGGTGTGAATAAAAATTCATTATGTGAATAAAAAATAAAAATGGAATTTATTTGTAAAGCCTCAAAACATAACTAATGAACAGAGGAAATGTTAGTTTAGTGCCAGGAATGCCTACATTGTTCATTCTGGACCCTATTTTGAAATTGGAATATTTTGAACTTTGTGTTAAATTGGCCAAATTAACAATTTCCGATCACTTTATTTTGTAGTTGAAATAGTTGACTTGGCGATTTCTTGTGCTCAATCGATAGAATAGAAATAATACTAGTGAAATAGCTAAGAATTTGGTTGATTGGAATAATGTAATTGGCCTAAAATGGGAGTCAAAGTCGGCAAAATCGCCGATTCGTAAATATCGCTGACACATCAAAATTCGTGTGAGCATAATTTCATCAATTTTCCATCAAATTTCGTACTTTTTGTTTTATTACCTTCACAAAAAGATTCTCTACGATTTCATAAGAAAAAATAACAAATTTTTTTTTTGAAAATTCTTGGACACTGGTGCGTGACTCCAGATTTGGGCCTTGGACCCTGAAAGGGTTAATATCACTTTTACCTTTATTGAAGACTCTTGTTGGCATATGGAAGATGCGAAGAGGGGAGAGGGAGAAGGAGAGGTTATTGGTTGGAAGGGGAATCCCCCTCCATAAGGACTTCAGGTATCAAGTTCCCTTCTTGTTTTTTACTGGCACTGGACCCCTGTTGCACAAAAAATCTGTCCAGAGAGGTCTGTTTCTGGCATCTCTTTAAGATTTGCCTAAAATGGGACAAGGCATTGTTATTGACAATGTTGCAGACACAACTTTCAGCAGCTTTGTTAAGGCGATATTTCTCCACAAAACTTTGCTACAAGTTCTTTCTCGAATTCCATCGTGTCTCTCACCTTCTTTATCAAAGGGCTGGCACTCAGAACTTTTTTTGGCCCCATGGTGGCTTATTGAGCAGTTACACTCAATAAACAAGTGCAAGAAAACAATGGATTATTACGAAATGTTTCGGATGAATGACCAGGGTAATGTTCACTCGATGAGAAACAAAGCCAAACTGACTCAGAATGTGTGGGATGCTTTGTGTGGGCACGGACAGGCGGACATGTTTGGTACAGCGGACTGACAAAAACCAAAGTGATGAATGAAAACTGGGACAAAATTTTGACGAAAAAAGTCGTTGAAAACCGAATTTGATGAAAACAAGGGCAAACAAAAACCGAGGTTCCACTGTACATGTACACACACGAATATTCATATATATATAAATACATAATACACACACATATATATACACATAAATACAAATACACAATAAACAACCACATTTCACACAAAATACATTCCAGAAAAATTGAGCCATGTGTGAAAATGCAATAGATGGAGTGAATAACTTAAGGGAGAACATAGGTTACAATCTATGGCACCTCCAAAAAAAATCAAACAACTATTCTTGTAAATACATATTTCACTTAAAATAATATACTAAGTAGTGTACAATGATTATGAAAGGTACAGTGGGCCCTCGGGCAACTGCATTAATCCATTCCAGAGAGCTTACCTTTAACCGATTTTGCCGTTAGCCGAATTAATTTTCCCCCTAAGAAGAATGGAAATCCAATTAATCTGTTTCAGACAGCCAAAAGTATTAACAAAAAATATTTTTTTAAAGATTAAATATACATATACATACAGAAAACAATGACAAATAAATATAAAGCACCAATAAAATGGATAAATGAACATTTAACATCACACTTACCTTTATTGACTCTTGTTGGTGTATGGAAGACAAGTAGGAGGCAAGAAGAAGGCGAGTTTATTATGCTTCAATATGATGCTAATATCATCTCTTCGGCTTATTTATCTATCACAATTCATCTAATATGACATAATAAACAATATTAATAACATAGAAACATGATGCAGTGGACCCCCGAGTTTCGTGATTAATTCGTTTCAGAGAGCCCGCCGAAGGTCGAAATTCACGAAACTCGAAACCATTTTCCCCATAAGAAATAATGGAAATAAAATTAATCCGTTCCAGACACCCAAAAATATTAAAATAAAATATTTTTTTTTTAAATTAAATAAAGATTTACATAATGAAAACAATCAGAAATCAAGTACATGCATTTAAAAAAATAATAACATTACACTTACCTTTACTGAAGACTTCTGGGTGGATGGAAGACAGGAGGAGGGGATAGGAGGAAGGTGTACACTATTGTTTGGAAGGAGAATCTCCTTCCATTAGGACTTCAGGTAGCAAGTCCTTATCTGGAGTTACTTCCCTTCTTCTTTGAATGCCACTGGAACAACTTGAGAGACACTGGACCCCTGTCGCACAAAATATCTGTCCAGAGAGGTCTTTTTCTGGTGTTTCTTTAAGATTTCCCTGAAGTGGGACACAACACTGTCATTGTACATGTTGCAGATATGGGTTGTTTCAGCTTGGTCAGGGTGATACTTTTCATCAAAACTTTGCAACTCATTCCACATTGCACAAATCTCCTTAATCTTTGAAGAAGGCACCTCATCCACTCCCTCTTCCTCCTCCTCTGAAGCAAGTTCCTCAGCTGTGGTCTGATGCTGTTCCAGTTGAAGCTCTTGCAGTTTATCAGTGGTTAGCTCTTCCCTGTGGTCCCCCACCAACTCTTCCACATCCCCGTCAAAATCCCTCTAGATCGTGTTCCTCACTTTATTTACCAAAGGGCTTGCACTAGCTTTCCTTGGGTCTATGATGACTTATTTAGCAGTTGCAAGCACAAAAAACAATGGATTATTATGAAATGTATGAACCCGCGGGGTGATGGTCACGTGTTGGTAAACAATGGCACACTGAGCGTGAATGGCGTGGGAGACTGGCTTGGTGTGCGCGGTGACGGGCGGACGGGTACCGGACGGTCGCCGAAACACGAGTCTTTTCATGAAACTCGAGGCCAATTTTTTCCAAAAAAAAACTCGCCGAAGGTCAAATTTCACGAAAGTCGAGGCTGCCGAAATTCGGGGGTCCACTGTATATACTCTAGAATGAATAAAATGTGTTATAATGTATGTGAGGAGTAAGTGGTGGTGGTGGTTTTGTTGGGTTTATAAGGGCCACTGAGAGAAGCTGTACATAGTGGTGGTAGAGGTGGAGGCAGCAGCAGAACCCGCCAATGCTATTCACACTTAAACAATGTATGTAATTTATAAATAAGAAATATTTACATTTAAATTTATAAATAAGAAATATTTACATTTTAATTTATAAGTAAGTAAGTTTATTCAGGTATACACAAATACAGTTACTTACATAGATTATCATACATAGCAGCATATATGTAAAGTACCTAGGATAACTCAACAAAGTCAGAGTGACTTGCATATTTCCATTGGGGTCCTTTTATATTTACACTTACCTTGGAGGAGATGCTAGTTTGATGAAGGAGATGCTGGCAGAGGTTTAGAGTGGTGGAAGATAGCAGGCTGGCATATGTTCAGCAGCCCTATACACATCCAACAACATTGGAGAGTTACTTTCGTGTCGTTTTTCTATCGCTTACTTGCTTAACTTACTTGCTACACTGTTAATTCTACACTTTATCGCTGGCTGGTACTGTATCATTTATCAATACCTGGTGCTTTAGTATCATACTTATCGTAGAATCACTGAATCACTGCAGAAGGCACATTCTCCCCTCTCTCTTCCTCCTCCATTTTGGTACTTTGCTATGAGTTTTTTCTTGAATTCTATTGTCTTTCTTTCCTTCTTTACCACAGGGTTGGCACTAGAAGCTTTCTTTGGGCTCATGGTGGCTTATTTAGCAGTTACAAGCACTAAACACAATGGAATAATACACAAATAACCTGCACATAAAAGAGAGAAGCTTACGACGACATTTCGGTCCGACTTGGACCATTTACAAAGTCACACACTCTTTTATGTGCGGGTTATTTGTTTATCATTCCAGTCACGGTATTGTGCCTTTTTTTTTGTTATTAATGGAATAATAGAAAATATATCGCATGTACGGCTGAAATCATCCTCCCTGGCTGGTAAATGATGGCATACTGGCTGTACATGGGCTCAGGCGATGCAGACACAATTGGGACGAATGTCCTTAACTGAGTTCTTGGGTGTTAGCTGAGCCAATATTTTGACACAAAAATGTGCCGCTATCTGATTTTGGCGTTAGCTGATGCCACTGTCACCCAAGGGTCCACTGTAATTAGATGTTATGGGGACACTTAAGCCTGTTATACTATAATTCAGGATGATCTGATGTAACATAACCTAATAAAGTCAGACAACATGAATACATTTACCTTAAATTCTGGTTGTTATTGCTTAAGTGGCTTGACATCAGTGGAGAGGCGTGGTGTGACCCTACTGGGCGTCAGATGAGGTGGATGAAGTAGAGGATCGAGGTTTGTGGGCTGAAGTGGATGGATGGCTGAGGTTTGTAGGCTGAGGTCAATGCAGAGCTGTTACTTATGGGAGCCTTGATGTATTTTGTCATGTGGTCCTGCTGTGTTATACCCAGCAGTACTTTATACAACCAATGGTAGGGCATCATTGCTTGTTCAGGGTCCTTTGCAAATGAAAAGTCTACAAGTTTAGCAGCAACATGGAACTGCTCATGTAACTGTTGAAGTGTTAACTGTTTCTCTGCAGGCTTTTCTTCCTCATCCTCTTCAACTCTGAGTCACTTGTGTCTGGGAATTTAGCTTTGCCAACATTTCCTCTGGACTTCTTTCTTCCTTGTCATTTACTAATAGCTCATTGATGTCTTCTGGCAAAGTGGTTTTGTCTCTCTGTTTTAAGGCATGGAGATTCATTGAGCAGTGTATAAGAATGGATCTGCTTTTAATTTACCTATTGCATTAGCACACAGCAACAAGCTGAAACAGTCCTTTACTGGCTTGAAGCCAGCAGCACTTTTATTCTCAAAAGATTATTATTATTATTATTCTTATTATTATTTCTACAAGTATATGATACAACTTTTACAGACCTAGCTGACATCAGTGATACAGTGGAACCTCGGCTTATGAACTTAATCTGTTCTATGACCTTGTTCGTATCCTGATTTGCTCGTATGCCGAGTCAATTTTCCTCATTTAAATTAATTGAAAAGCCATTAATCCATTCCGGCGGAATTCCTGCTCTCAGAGGCAGGAAAAATACACTTCAATATAATACTAGTTTATTAGAACATGATACATAGTTGTACAAGGTATTATAGTAGTTGGGTGTACATGTCAAAAGCCCCTTGTGTGCAGAGCATTATGGGCAGGCTTAAAATTAACTTAAGATTATCTAAGCTATAATAGATTTAATGGTAACAGTTACAGTAAACAATTTACAATATCAAGTGCAATTGAGTATTTTAAACAATTGAGTATTTTAAACAATATCAACTCTACGGCTTATTTATCTATCACAATTGATCTAATGTGACATAATAAATAATATAAATAACATAGAAACCTGATATATACGTACTCTAGAATGAATAAAATATGTCATTATGTGATGAGTGGAGGCGGCCAAAACCGCTCCAGCTTTGTTGTGGTATTCACTGCCATCTAGTGACGGCCTTTTGAAGCCATCTATTACAGTGGATCCCCGCATAACGATATTATTTCAATCCAGAAGTCTGTTTGGGTGCCGTTATAGACCGATTTTGTTCCCATAAGAAATATTGTTAATTAGATTAGTCTGTTTCAGACCCCTAAAAATACACCTACAAAAGCATTTACAAAAATACGCTTACATAATTAGTCGAGTTGGGAGCTGATCGTTATGCGGGGGTCCACTGTATTATAATTATTATTATAGTACATTATTATTATATTATTATTATACGTATTATAATAATAATAATAATAATATTATAATGGGGAAGTTCTTGTGGGGGGGGGGGGATGGAAGGTATTCAGGCTTAATTTAGGGAACTGGAACACAGCTGCAATTCCCTAGATCAAGAGCCCCTCACCATGTACATACTGCCACTACTACTACTACTAATAATAATAATTATAACAATAATAATAATAGTGCAATATAATAGTAATACTGTAATAATAACAACAGTAAGGAGAAACTTAAAAAGGCTGCCAGTAGTTGGCACCACCATCAACAAAACATTGGTAGCCACTACTTTTCACTTGTCTAGACTTAAGTAGTCTGTAGGTACTAGGTTAAGTCTGCCTCGGCATGATAGTGGCTTTCTTTGCTCCAATTATATTTGGATATGTAAACACACATTGTACCCTTTGCAAAGAAATAAATATTTTATTTATTTATTTAACCCTTTGACTGTTTATGTCGTATATATACGTCTTACGCGCCACTGTTTCTGACGTATTTATACGCTTAAATTCTAGCGGCTTCATATCAAGCAGGAGAAAGCTGGTAGGCCCACATGTGAGAGAATGGGTCTGTGTGGTCAGTGTGCACCACAAAAAATCCTGAAACATGCAGTACATAATGAGAAAAAAAAAACTGACCGTTTTTTTGGATTAAAACGCCAACTTTGAGGTGTATTTTCGTATAGTATTTATTGTTGTATTCTCGTTTTCATGGTCTCAGGTGATAAAATGGAAAACTTATTATAGAAATAGAGATGACTTTCATTACTTTCACGATGAAAACGACCTTGAAATTGAGCTCAAAGTAGCAGAAATGTTCGATTTTTACCAATGTTCAGGAGTAAGCATATTACATCACACATCCAATACACGTCAACTGGGGAGTCTAATATACTTTCACTAGTGCACTGATATTACTTATACCATTTTCACAATAACGCAGTAGTCTGCATAACAGTAAATTTTGTATTTTTTTGTATGAACAAAAAATCAAAATAGAATGCAATAGTAATATAAGAGGGGCCTAGAGACGTAACTGATGAACAGAGGATATGTTATTTTAGTGCCAAGAATGTCTACATTGTTTATTTTGGACCCTATTTTGAAATTGGTATCTTTTTTAATTTGTGTGAAATTGGCCAAATTGCCAATTTCTGACCACTTTATTGGGTAGTTCATATCAGTAAATGGGCGGTTTCTTGTACTCAACTGATAGAAAAAATGGAGTTCCAAAGAAATAGCTATGAGTTTGGTCAACTGGAAGAACCCTGCAAAAAACAGGACTCTAAGTCGGCGAAATTGCCGATACTTATACGTCGCCGAGACTGCTAACTTCACGGGAGCATAATTCCCTGAGTTTTCGACCAAACTTCATACTTTTGGTGTCATTACCATCGGGAAAAGATTCTCTATCATTTCGTAAGAATTTTTTTTTTTCCAAAACTTTTGCAACATAGAATGACAGTTTCAGAAAGGGGCTTGGGACAGTCAAAGGGTTAAGGAACCTCCCTTGAAGGGGAAGTATGCATCCTGAAATTTTGTTCGTATCCAGGAGCAAAAAATCGACCAAACGACAGTTCGTATCCTGAAAAGTTCGCATAGTGGGGCGCTCGCAAGCCGAGGTTCCACTGTATACTATATAGAAGGCACCTGGTTATGCAGAGTATTTCAGGGAACTTAGGTTAATCTTGTCCCCCAGGATATGACCCACACCAGTCGGCTGACACCCTGGTACCTGCTTGCTGCTAGGTGAACAGGGGCAGCAGGTGTAAGGAAACACACCCAGTATTTCCACCCATACAGGGGATTGAACCACGGACACTCAAATGTAAGTTCCAGAAGGCATCTTCTTCCAGAACAATCCTGTCTCAAGTCAACAGCATTAAACACTTGTTTAGGTGCATAGTCATCCTTGGAAATCATCTGCAACTCAGCAGAAAAATTCTCAGCAGACACACACTACTGAACGTTATGTTATGAAGTTTATTATGCACTCTAACCTATTAAACCATCGATGGCTAAAGATACACTCGTTCATAGGTTTTCCTTCTTGCTCATACACTGTTTTATAGCAAGATAAATCTTAAAGCTTTCTCATGGATCACAAGGAAATTAAGTGGTGCACATATTTTTCCCTCCTGAGTCCAGTCATTCAGCCTTTTTTTTTTTTTAGTTTTATTTAGCTGTATTGACAACTTTCTCATTTTTTGAACATGTCACAATTTAGGTTACTAATCACATGATCTCTTTCTGCTCATTGTCTGGAATCAGGTGAATTGCTGATTCTCTCGCCCAATTGGCCTTTGCTGCATCAACCTTGTGTGCACAACCATTAAGCATATCTATTACCTCTATATTCTTCACTAAAGACATAATTTCATGCTTAAACTTCTTGGCACTTTCCCCTAAACTAGACTGCCTCATTGATTCCATGATTAATATCCAGGCATACCTAGAGTATACCTGGGGTCAATGCCCCTGCGGCCCGGTCTGAGACCAGGCCTCGTGGTGGATCAGGGTCTGATCAACCAGGTTGTTACTGCTGGCCGCACACGAACCAATGTATGAACTACAGTCTGGCTGGTCAGGTACTGACTTTAGGTGCCTGTCCAGTACCTTCTTGAGACAGCCAAGGGTCTATTGGTAATCCCTCTTATGTATGCTGGGAGGCAGTTGAATAGACTTGGGCCCCTGACACTTACTGTGTTGCCTTTCCATTGAGGGAATGTTGCATCTCCTGTCGAGTCTTACTTTCATAGGGAGTGGTTTTCATGTGCAAGTTTGATACTAATCTCCCTAGGATTTTCAAAGTGTATATTATCATGTATCTTTCTCGCCTGCATTCCAGGGAATACAGATCAAAGGATTTCAACTGTTTCCAGTAATTTAGGTGCTTGATCGTACTTATGTGTGCAGTGAAAGTTCTCTGTGCACTTTCCAGGTCAACAATTTTGCCTGCCTTGATGGGGGCAGTCAGTGTACTGCTATATTCCAGCCTAGAGAGAACAAGCGATTTGAAGAGAATCATCATGGGCTTGGCGTCCCAAGTTTTGAAGGTTCTCATTATCTTATCATTTTTCTAGCAGATGAGGTAGATACATTGTTGTGGTCTTTGAAGGTGTTATCCTCTGGCATTATCACTCCCAGGTCCTTCATATTAGTTTTTCGCTCTATTGTGTGGTTAGAGTTTGTTGTATACCCTGATACAATTTTAATTTCCAAAAGTTTTCTATATCTGAGTAGTTGAAATTTCTCTTCACTGAACTTCATATTGTTTTCAGCAGACCATTTGAAGATTTAGTTGATGTCCACATGGGGTCTTGTAGTGTCTTCGATGGAGGACACCGTCATGGCAATTCGGGTGTCATCCGCAATGGAAGACACTATTACTCTTTGTGTTCTATTTGTTAGGAAGTTATAGATCCATCTACCAACTTTTCCTGTTATTCCTTTATCATGCATTTTGTGCACTATTACACCATGGTCACACTTGTTGAAGGCTTTTGCAGTGTGTGTGTATACTACATCTGCATTTTGTTTATCCTCTAAAGCATCCAGGACCTTGTCATAATGGTCCAGTAGCTGGGACAGGCAGGAGCGACCTGCTCAAAACCCGTGTTGCCCTGGGTTGTGTAATTGATGGGTATCTAGTTGGTAGGTGATACAGTTATGAGAGTCAAACAAAGCTGAGAGTCAAACAAAGCTGTTAATTAAATGTTTTACTTTGGCTGGATTCCTGTGGCACCCCTGGAAAAAAAAAATCCTTTTTGTATGATAAGATTTTTTTTTTTCCAGATTGAAAGAGTACATTTTTATGAATCGAATAAGACTAAATGAGTGGAATCTGATGAAAACTTATGATTTTATCATTTGGGTAAAATTGATGCTGTATTGGCAACAAGAGTGCTAAAACACGAATTACGGTAGTTTTTTCAGCTGAATATAGTGGAGTTTTTACATTTTTTGTGCACTAGTTAATAGTTAAGTGCCTCATTTTTAATATCCATTATTAAATCATGTTTTTGCAAAGATTATCTTAGATCTAATAGTTGATTTAGTCTTGCAACACTATGTACTGTTGTCATATTATTCATGATATTTTTTAAAACATGGCTTTAGACATGATGGAATACCACACAACTTAAAGATACAGTAATACCTAGGTATACAGTAGACCTTTGCTTAACACGGTAGTTAAGTTCCTGAAAATGCCATTTTAGTTAAAACCTTGTTAGACAAACTGAAGAACTTGTGGGAAAAATAAGGTTACGTTCCTGGGAGCCCCCAGAAAGCCAAACAACTTTTTTTTTAGACCAACAGATCTTACAAAAATAAAAGTGAATATGTAATTGTAGTTCATTGTTGTGATATATTACTGCTTAGGGCTACAAATGCAATAGAAATAATAGTATTTCTTACTTTAAATTATGGGTAATGGTGTTTGTGGACGAATGTGAAGAGAGAGGATATGCATGGTGTGGCCCTACTGCGGTGAGGTGGATGGTTGTTGGTTGTCGGCAGAAATGGATGGTAGAGATTCTGGTACTAAAGTTGATCGTTGTATTGGAGTGTGCATAAATTCTGTAATGGATCTCTGGGCTCTTTTACCCTGCAGTACATTATACAGCTGATGGTAAGGCATCATCAGCTGGTCTAGACCCTGTTTCAAAGCACTGCTTCTAGATTTGTCAGGGTCCTTTTCAGTGAAAAAGTCTGCTAGTTTAGCAGCAACATGGAACTGCTCACGTAACTGCTGCAATGTTAACTGTTTTTCTTAAGGTTCTTCTTCATCTTCTGTTATGTGGCTCCCTTGTATCTGTGCATCGAGCTCTGCCAACATTTCCTCTGGACTCCCCAATCCAGTGGTTGTATGAGAGATGTATTTGGAGGCAAAAATACAACTTTTACATGTGGTGTCACATCCAGCAAAGCTTGTGGATGAGTACGGGAATTATCAAGAATGAAGTGAGCCTTGAATGCAAGGCTCTTACTCTGCAGGTAAAACCTGACTTCAGGAATAAAGTAATGCTTAAACCAGTCAGCAAGTATTTCTTCTGTCATCCATGCAGACCGGTTTGACCTCCAAATTACTGGTAAGGTGTTTTTATCTACACTTTTCAAAGCACGAGGATTCTTAGAGCGGTAAATAACCATGGGCTTACACTTGAAATCACCTGATGCATTACCACAAAGGAGCAAGGTGAAGCGATCCTTTGCAATTACTGACTGATATAAGTTCGTGTTGGCATTTTCTTCCAAAAAACACTTGTCTCGTCAGCATTAAACACTTGATGTGGCTCATAGCCACCCTCAGAAATAATATCCTGCAATTCAGCAGGGAAATTGCTTGCTGCTGTATGATCAGCTGAAGCATTTTCACCAGAAAACATAATATTATGTAACTTATTACGCAACTTAAAGTTGTGGAACAAGCCTATGCTAAACATACACTCTTTTTCAGGCTGTCCTTCCTTATCACACACTGCTTTAAACACTGTAAAGCCTTTTCCCTAATTAAGATGAAATTAAGTGGTGCATAGTGTATTCCGCAGGCAACACGTGCTCCAAATTTTTTCCCTTCCCACAAACTGAACCGTGTTAAGTTAATTTTGCAAAGTGTTATACAAAAATATGCCATAATTCTTCAGTAGTACCCTAACCAAAATCTGCCAAACAAAACCATGTTAAATGACAGTCTACTGTACGTCCATTTAGGACTAAGTCCAACTTGGTATACATCCTGTTTGGACATGAAAATTTTTGTTTGGTATACGACCTTTGTTTGGAATACAACTAGCGTGCTAGAACTTGTATGGGTCAAAATGAGCCAAGACATCATGCACTACCCTTGTTAACCTCTCTCTTGAGACAAAGCCACTACTGTCCATTAGCATCAGTATGCCTATTGCTACTATTCATTGAACAACCCACGCTCTTAACTGAATTTTCATGTGATTTTGTGTTTTTTTTGTATAAATTTTTAGTAAATTCATTAACCATGAGTTCTAAGAAAGTTAATAAGAAGGGCCAAGCAATGAAGAAAATGGTTAGGATCACTGTGGAGGTGGAAAAAGAGATTGTTGAAAAGCATGGAGGTGGCATGCGTATCCGGGACTGGCTGCTGCATGCCGTATGCCGAAAACAACGGTATCTATGATTGTGAAAAAAAAAGTTATTAAATCAGTTTATGTTGCGAAGGGGGTGAAATCAATTACCAAACAAAAATCAGGGACATTAGAGCATGTTGAAAAATT
The DNA here is from genome assembly GCF_038502225.1 of Cherax quadricarinatus. Classification (NCBI taxonomy): domain Eukaryota; kingdom Metazoa; phylum Arthropoda; class Malacostraca; order Decapoda; family Parastacidae; genus Cherax; species Cherax quadricarinatus. The sequence continues at coordinate 13,356,041 of NC_091297.1, read as the reverse complement.
GCTCTTGGTCTGAATAACAGAAAAATAGTGTGCCGAACGAGCCCCTACTTCATTAATCAAGAAAATCTTTGCCAAGTGGATGGATGTCAAAAGCTTTGCAAAGAAATACCACCCCAACAGAGCCCAAACAGCATTGTCTGGAATGACCAGACAGTGTCATATTTCTGAAACATCCTGAGGAGAAGGCAGAAGCAAAGTTCTTTGGACAGATTTTTAGTAAAAATCAAACCTGCTGAGCTTCAACAAGGGTCAAATAGGGAAAAAGAGACAGAAAAGAGAAAAGAACTCTCCTACCAAACAATAACATCTCCTCCTCCTCCCTTCTCAGCACTATCCTAGTAGGCACTTGACTCTTCAGCAAAGTAAAGTGAGGTTAAATTTGCATTTATTTCATCTGATTCTTTTGTATTTATGTATGTATTTTAGTATTAAGCAGTGGTTAAATTACATATTTTAGTATTAAGTAGTGTTTAAATTATTTTATTCAACCCCATCAATGTATAATATGCCAATAACAAGAGGATTTTTTTTTCATGGGAACGGATTAATTGTTTTCCTTATATTTCTTATGGGGAAATTTGTTTGGTATAAGTCCAAGGTCCTGTAACAACTTAAGGACGTATACCGAGGTACCACTGTATGTAGTGTATCTTTGCTTGCTTGACTTTCTGTTTGTGTGCTAACATACATAACATTTTTTTGTGCCCTCTTTGCCTCCATAGCAGGAACAGTATCAGGGAAATTCACCAAGCTTCAGAAGTTGATCACATTGACTGCCGTGGTGGCAACATGCTGACTGTCTTATGACACATTAGTGGAAATAGGCCATTTTGGGTTTGTCTTGTTTTTACCTGGAACAAATTGTATGCATTTAACACTGCAACATCCAACAGATGGAAACATGCATATTGTTGTTATATTCAATGACTGCAAGTGGTTTCATAGTAAGTCCATCTGTTTGCCAGTCAACCTTTCCAGTTTGATTCACTTGAAGCCTGCGTATGGTTGTCAGCATTATTACATCTCTCTTGTCATGCCACAGAAATGCCATCATGCCATTGGTACAAAATACCTACACTTCATTAGTATCCAGTGATTTCGTGAATGACCATATGTTTTCTATATCCTCTCACTGTTTTCACATATCTGTATTGTTCACCTTGAGAAGGGCTTATGTACCAGTTATCTATGAATAAGGTATGCCCTTTGCCTCAATGTGATTCCATTATACTACTCTCAACTGCACCAGAGTTCACTTGTATGTCCCAAAGTTTGCTTTTCTGTACACACAGTGACATCTTGTGCTGTATCAGTTTTGCAGTCACACATCACAAAGTTTGATACCAAAGCATTGTCATTTGTTTGGTATGTAGTGAACATTAATAATATGTGAGGATTTCTTCCCTGAAAACTGCACTACCAAATGATTTCTGCAACTTATGGACTAAAAACCATGTGAGATAAATAGGGTTGCATTCCTCAGACATCCCAAAAATCCAAACAAAATTTTTTAGTGAGTAGTAATATTGTCTCTGATCATTCCTGCTTTCAGAGGGCATTATATTGGTCCAGATATGATCAGCTGATGATTCAATCATCTCTGAAATTCTTGTTGGCTTAGTTATAGCTGGTATTAAGAAGGAATTGCACATGTTAAGGAAGTCAGCTAATTAAGGGTCTTCAGCTTGGACAAGGTTTATGGTGAAATAACCATATTTATTTAACTACTTGTTAAGTATTAGGTTTTCTAGGTTGTCACTGAAGGTGGAAATATTAGTATGAGGTAACCTGTTGATTACTTCACCTGTAATTGTGTTTTTTAAATTTTTAGTTGTAAAATTAGCAAAAATATATATACACCATGTTCATCCCTTGTGTAAAATTGCTACATATTAATTCAGATTATTAATAGGTGGCATTGCCTCCCCCTATTTGATCAGGCCTACAGTCATGAATGGCTGTGTACCCAGGTAAGGTAAAGATGTCTTTTGTGTCATGTTTAAACCAGGTTTTAGTAAGAATAATAGAAGATGTGTGTGCATTTAAAGAATCTAAGGGAGCTAAGACATCATCAAAGTGCATACTCAGGAATCTAACATTGTAACTTAATAATGATGTATTCTTTGTGTTGCAGCTTTTGCTTGGCTTGCTGTGTAATACAAACTTATTTTCAGAAGAATATTGATTATTGCTGCAATACGACAGATTAAAATCAGGGTCATTATCACCATTCATGAACTATGAAGTAGGATATTATAAAGTAATTAGTTGGTATAACTATTATTAATAAAACCAGTTAAAACAGATGTAAAAATTATAATAAATCAACTTATAACACAGAATATTAAGATGTAAAATTAGTTAAGAAAGTAGAGACAGAGTGCAGACGTCCAAAACTATGATAAAGTATCTTATAAAGATGTAAATTGGTTAATAAAAATGTAAGTCAGATACTGTAACTACGACTTGAACTGTTAATTGCAGTGTGTTTCATAAAATATAAAAGACAAACTTTTAAAAATGTGAGGTATGAAAATATATAATGAATTAGTTCACAAATACACCTACCATCCGACTTACGACCTGCTCGACATATGACCATTCGACTTACGACCGTGTTTTCTATGCCAAATTTCTGGAAAATAAACAACTGTTTGTGTTGTACACAGTGTTTATCCTAAACCTTACAGTATAAAATACAGTACTAACAGCATAAAAAGTCAAGTAAAAAATGAAATACCAAAATAAAACAATAAATGAAGTCATTACAAAAATGTGATGTTGATATTCAGTAGTAAGGTTCGACTTACGACCGGTTTGTCGGAACCGAACTCGATCGTAAGTCGGATGGTACCTGTATAAGCAAATATAATGATAATTATGGTTGGTGTAAATATTTATAAATATGTATAAAACAAAATAGTGTAAGATTTTCTCTAACAGCAGTGTAAGCTTAACAAACAGTAGTAGAATTAGCACTATCAATTGCACAGTTTCTGTTGGCACATTCAGTGGTAGAGGGTTCATAGCACTGTACATGACTATGCATCCTGGAATGCAGGGGGGGGGGAGTTGAATCCATGGCAAGTGAATCGTAAAACTCCAGGCCAATGAGGCCCATGCTAACCACCTCTCTGTGGTGAATAGAAATGTACCTAGTGGGATGAATCTTACTGTAGTAAGCTGGCCCAGTGGCTTACTCACTGGCCTGGAGTTTTGCGACTTGCTCACCATGGGTTCAAATCCCACCCATACCGTAATTTGTTTGCAATCATGTTATTGCATTTTTGCGAGACCTGAACTATAATAGGTATGAACTTTGAACTGTTCAGTTTCAGACAAGCCTGTGTTGCTAAGGAATTTGGCTAGTTCATGGCATCAGATAACTGCTGTTGCTCCATTTGGCCTCTGTGATTTAGATGGAAGTCAGAAAACTACATATATCAGTGTGAGATTTCCAGTCCTGTACACAGTGTTCTGTCTTTGTGTTGAGGGATGTTATTTATTCAGCATTATTTACAACAGTGGGTAGCACCTCTTGATGTTCTTGTTCTAGGTTAGGTAGTTTCTGTGTTAGCTCATGAATCCTCTTGGCTTGAGCTATTTGAGTGAGCTCCAGTTTGGTAATCTTCTTGACATGGACGGCTGGTAAAGCTTCATGTTCACCATCATCAAGCCCATGATGATTCTCTTCAAATTGCTTGTTCTCTCTAGGCTGGAATACTGCTGTGCACTAACTGTCCCCTTCAAGGCAGGGGAAATTGCTGACCTGGAGAGTGTACAAAGAATATTCACGGCACACACAAGTACAATAAGGCACCTAAATTACTGAGAATGGTTGAAGGCCCTCGATCTGTATTTCCTGGGGCTCAGGCGAGAGAGATACATGATAATATACACTTTGAAAATCCTAGAGGTATTAGTACCAAACTCGCAAACTGAAACGAAAATCACTCCCAGTGAACACAAGACTCGACAAGAGATGCAACATTCCCCCTATGAAAAGCAGGGGTGTCATGAGTATGCTGAGAGACAACACAAGTGTTTGAGGCCCAAGACTGTTCAGCTGCTCCCAGCATTCATAAGGGGGATTACCAATAGACCCCTGGCTGTCTTTAAGAAGGCACCTAAAGTCAGTACCTGACCAGCTGGGCTGTGGTTCGTATGTCAGTTTGTGTGCAGCCATCAGTAACAGCCTGGTTGATCAGACCCTGATCCAACATGAGGCCTGGTCTCAGACTGAGCCGTGGGGGCGTTGACCCCCAAAACCCTCTCCAAGTAAACTCCAGGTAAATATACCTGTTTAATGTTTTGTAGGTTGTGGGCTAAAGTTTCAACAGACTTAAACAGTACTCAGAACGTTTCAGCCAATCTTGGGTACTTCGTAGTGATTTTTTTTTCGAGGCCAAGAGAGGAGGAGAAAGTGTGTTGTAGGTCAGTCATGTTGTTGTTTGGTCAGCTGAGGTCAGAGATGATGATGAGGGATGCCTGAAATGCTCTGCATAACTATGGGCTTTCTGCGTGCACAACTAAATGTCACCCATCTCTGTATAAACATTGTACCATGCTGAAATATATTATTATTATTATTGTTATGCATCTGCCTTCAGGCCAGCCATGAGGGGAGGTGCTAAGTGAAACTTTCCTCACCATTGTTCTTCCCAGTCTTGCGATAGATCCTAGTACAATAGTTCTCTTGTGCCTTCCTCCGCCCATGAGAACACTTGGATTTTATGTGGTGGGTGGTGTGATGGTGGAGCTTGCAATGCTAGCATTTTAGGTAGCTTGTTCGTCTGGTAGCGAGGCTGGTATAGGGTAGTCATGTTTGGTACTTTTGAGCAGTCTGTTTGGTAGATTTCCACAGTCAGTTTATATCATTTTGTGTTTCCACGTACGTTAGTGTAGAAAAGCGTATTGCTAGGCCACCAAAGGGGCCTTATATTGTCTTGGGAGACTGCAGACTTAACTAGGAGATCGTGTGCTGCCGCTAGCGCTGAGACAGTGGTGTTGCCCAATGTGTAGTGGGAGGTCTCAGACCTTCCTGCTGAAGCAGTCCTTAAAGGAAATGTTTGCTACAAGTGGGAATGATTTCCACTGTGGAGCATCTTAATGGAAGTGGTGCTCTTCTGTTAGAAATTATATACTAAATTTAAATCCCAGAATGTTGAAAATGCGTGGTATGATCATACGACATAACGTTTTCTACTGTATAGTGCTTGAAGAAAAGTCTTCCATTGAATAAAATAATATTCATCAATGACAGTGAAATAATGAAAGTACTTACTGAATTAATATATCAGGTACTTAATGTTGTTATTAGTCTATCTGCACTTCACTTAAATATATTATTCTTATGGGTGTATGGCATCCACATTAGTGTTGCGAAGAAAAGATACAACGGTTTTCACTTTGCATTCCTTGATGTCTGTGAAACATGAGAGGTGGCTGCCATGCACTTGTAAAAATTATTTGCTTGGGCAACAGCAGTATTCATCAATGTTTTATTGAAGATTAACACAGTAAAGTTCAGTAGAATCATCTAATATTGGACACTGTGGCTGAATTCCACTTTTACTTTTATCAGTTTGTGAAATATTTGGCACAAATGAGGTACTTTCCTGCCAGTTCTACACCCTGTCGGTCTGTGAGTTTGCTGGTGTTGGCAGGGCTACTGCTGCTGTCACGTCTGGTGGTGGTGTCATGACTGACGGTGTCACAACTTACGCTGTTGTCACGGCTCGTGTTGTCTCATTTGATGTCACTGCTGTTGGTGCAATCATGGCTGGTGTTGGTGCTATCATGGCTGATGTCACAGCTGGTGTTGCTGTCATGGCTTACGTCACAGCTGATGTTGGTGCTGTTATGGCTTATTTCACAGCTGGTGTTGGTGCTGTCATGGCTTATGTCACAGCTGGTGTTGGTGCTGTCATGGCTTGTGTCACATTTAGTGTATAAGTGCTGCATATGCTTTTCTGATAATGAATGAACCATGAATGTCACCCTCACTATGTCCTACAGCAGTATCATTCTATCTAGACGAGTTCCAGTAGAACAATGTAACAACACACGGCTGAGAACCAGACGTAGTATAATGCTGCACTGATGTTTGATAGGTGAATATTCTGCATCGCTATTACTTGATTCCGCACTCTCCTCCTTATACTCACCTCAACTGTCATCGCCTACATCAGTCCGCTCACTATTCGATTTAAAGGGCCTGATCACAAACACTGTACCCAACAATTATAACTCGACTGACGTTTGATTGCTAGGAACTAACCTTTGAAGTTCTTGGCAAGAATTTCATTCCGCATTAAACCGAAACACATTATTTTCCCATTAAACTTGGGTTTTGTTTCTATCATTGGTCACATACAACTGGAGAGAGACCCAGCACCTTGCTGCCAACACTGTCAGGCTTAATTATGAATTCTTCATAACTAAATCTGCTCTGTCTATCAGATAGCATGTAAGATAAGATCAGAATTTGCACGGATTTGTAACCCGAAGGGTTAGCCACCCAGGATAACCCAATAGAGCAAGTGCGTCATCGGGGACCGTCTGTCTAAGACAAAAACATGTACAGTTCAAGACGTTGAAGAAACGTTTTGCCACAAGTGACAAAATTGTGCATGTCTTTACATACTGTCGGTATCTATACCTTTCCAGTCACTCACTCTTATTTGCATTGGCGTTTTATAATCTCCCTCACTATGCGACCAACAACAGTCGACTAACACTCAGTTTCCTACTTACTACTAGGTGAATAGGGCCAACAGGTGTAAGGAAACATGCCCAGCGTTTCACCCGTGCTGGGGTTCTGTTCCCTCGGTGTGAGAGCTGAGGACGCTACCAACCAAGCCACGAGCACTTTCGATATCTGCAACAACCTAACACACACTAATTGACCCTCTCGCCGAAAATTCCACCTTCATTCAACGCAGACTCTCACTCTGGATATATAACAGAAATTAACTTGCACTAACCTTGATATAAATTTTGTACACAAACTATCCTTACAGATATGCACACCTCAGCTCTCAATGACACACACAAAGTTCAGTGCTGTTTTAAATATAACTTGCATGACACTGAATTTATTGCTTATTTTTTATGACACGGGGTTTAGTGCTTATTTTTAGTATAATTATTTACGAATGTAGTAGGTGACATCACAGACCCGCTATGAATGGAGTAGTTGACATCACAGCTTCACTTTGAATAGAATAGGTGATATCACAGCCCCACTGTGAATGTAATAGGTGACGTCATAACCCAACTGTAAATAGATGGTGTCGCTGTAAGCTTGCCTCGCAGCTTCTGAATTTTCTGCCATAGATCTATGTAGCTGGTGCCGGCTTTGAGCGTCTCTTCCCTCTCTCAGAGGCTGCTAGCCGCCGAGCTGTTCATATCTTCAAGGCTTCAGGCATGAGCGTGTACTAGCAGACTCCCACACACGTGGGAACCCAATAAACTTATGCACGTCCAAGTGGGTTTGTCTACATCTGCTCAATTATTTGTCCAAATCGTACTACCGTTACATCACAGGTAATTGGTGTCACAGACCCGTTGTGAATGACGTAGATAAATAACATCACAGCCCCTGAGACTGGAAGAGGTTACGTCACAGCCCTACTAAATGGGGTAGGTGACATCACATCCCACTGAATGAAGGTGACGTGAATGGAAGAGTGGGCTCAATGACCGAGCTTTCATCTTTGCTGAAAGATACGGGTTCAATTCTGAGTGAGGAAAGGTGAGCAGTTTCTCCTTCCAATGTTGCTCATTTATGTTCTTATGAGTGGGATGGGTTGGATTTGAGTGGGACTTGCACATCAGAGCTTATTTCTTGGGTAGCATTGAAAATTGGGTTGGTCAAATGTTTGTTAGTGGGATGAATTGTAAAGGACCTGCCTAGTATGGGCCAACAGGCCTGCTGCAGTGTTCCTCCTTTCTTATGTTCTTATGTTCTTATTTTCACCTTTAAACCTTGTAAGAGTTTGGCGCTTGTATATGATGATAATTGAGATCTGATTGACTCATTCACTAGTTCATGTGATAGTCGTAAGTGACGAATAACATGAATAGTGACAGGCATGATGAATAGAGTGAAATAATGTGATTGTAAATAATATTCTGTGATGAGTTAACGATGAATGAAATGGTAGATATTGAATGACATAAAGGTTTATGTATCATGATAAAGGTGGTATCAGGTGCAGTGCGCGCGCGCGCACTTCCGTAAACCAGGTTTGTTTTTCTGGTGGAGTGTTGATACTTGGCGCGCGGCGGTGTTGAGCGCTGTTTCCTGTCAGGGTTGAGAGGTTGTAACAGGGAAAGTGGAGGTCAGCGACGACCCTGCACCGGCGCCACCATTACTGAGAAAATATAGAGATCATTTTTTTTAAACCTCTTGGAGAGCCGAGTCCAGGAAGTTGTGGAATTATCAACACTCCAAGGCAGAATATAGCTTGCTCTCCCTCCGGCCACCATATTGCATAACATTCCCTAAATAGCTACTCCTGGAGCCGCCATAATGTTTAACGCACGTTCAAGGTTTCGTAAACTACTCATAAAACCAGGAGTTGTAGACTAGTTACTTAACCTCTGGTTTTCGTTTTTATGAATAATAAATTAGTTAATATTTTTTTAAAGCATTCTCCGGTTCAGTCTTAAACGTATCTGAAAACGTTGCTTATGTGAATTTATTCACCGTCTCTGAAAAATTGCTTCTTGACGTGTTTAGAAGAAAACACTTTTTTGTTAAAACAATAGGCCAGCAGCAGCAGTAGTAGTCCAGACAAGCACCAGACGAGCCTGGCCTAAGGCCGGGCTCTGGTAATAGAAAAACTCTCGAAACTCATCAAAGGTAAAGGTATATATTAGAGGAAGCTTGATAAATAAATCAGAAAAGACTAACCTCGATAAGGACCAATGGGAAAGAGAGAGTGAGTGCGTGAGTAGTGTGGTGACATCATGTGGAGGTATTTCCTCCAGCAGGTCTCCACGAACATATTAGGTAACAGCTGATCTTGCATTGCCTGATTTAGTCTTCCTATGCTTCTCATGTCTTTGTGTGTGTGCGCACGCGTGTGCGTGCGTGCTTGCGCGTTCGCTGGCGTGTGTGAGTGAGTGTGTGGATGTGAGAGTTTGTGGGTGTGTCATGCACTCAGCTACGCATGTGACAGTGTTGCCACTAGCGTGCTGACATCACCCCTCAGATGATCCTTTGAAGTGCAGAATTCTCATCATTCCTTTAGAGCGCAGACACTGCACTTCCCACCTCCAGGACTTTGGCTAAACGGTTTCTCTTCAGTCCCTTCATAAATATTACCTTAATGACACTCCAGCACGTCAAGTCATAATTTAACGCGGCCATTCATTCCCTTTGGATGTTCTTACCCCTAGCACTCAAAACCGACATCTTGTCGGTATTACATACCATTGATATGTAACTTGTCAGACACAGCAACATCATGGAATCTTGGTATAGAAGACATCATTACAACCTACATGCTAACTCCTGACTCAAGTCTTAGGCATGACCTGCTTCCACTGAGGAATCTTTACTACCAGTGACAATGCCTTCGTCTGCCGCATCTCATCTAATTCCAATACATAAATGCCGATCTTGTCAGTGCTTCAGATTCTTCAAGACTACTGTGCTTATCACCTGCTCCTAGGCTGTCTTTTGTATATATTTCTAGTCTTCGGATCATTGTCCATGTATTGCAGTGATAAAGCCTGAAAAAAGCCTCCTCAGACGATGCGTCTCAATAAGGTTCCTCTCTACAGTTGTTTTTTTATCATCGTCTACAAACTTTGATGAAATCAGAAAGTGTATGTAGAGAAGATCCGGTGAATGTTACATTTCTGCCTAATATTCACAAGTAAAGCCAAGACCAGATGAAGTAGAAGGATTCCAGACTTACCAACAAGGAAGAGGATTCATATAAACGCTATTGTTTAAAATCTTCCGTCGTGTGTCCGGACAGTACAGTTGTGCACAATACTGAGAGCTTCATTATCTTCAGAATTTTGGCTCAATTGATTTTAGGCAGTCAGAACACAGACGCCAGGTGACGTCATTAACTATTTCGTTCATTCTGCTGACACTAAATCCACGATAATATATACACAGTATTTCCCGATTTTCTGTTTGTAATTGATTGACAAAGCCCCTGGTGGGTTAAACGTTTGCGTAAGTGCATACAATTGAAGCTATCCTCCCCTTTCCTCTTCAAGGGGGGCTCCTTGGTGTGGTGAAGAGGCTCTTGGTCTGAGGAATTAGACCTGTCGGTCTATTTCCTCAGACCGAACCTAATTACCCCCCAATCCCCCGTTCCCTATCCCATCCTCCCCTTTTTCCTTTCCTCCTCCTCCTCCCCACCCCTCCCTTTTGCCCTTCCTTTTTGGCCTTCGTTTTTTTTTTTTCCCCCACAGGCACGCTAGTTCCTAGGTAGGGGAAAGGGTACCGGGGTCCATCCCATTCCCTTGAGGTTCTTGGCGGTGGCGTAGTTTGCCATGGAATCTGGATTGCCTGGGGATGTCCTGATCCCTCTCCAGTATCCCGGAGGGTGGCTTTGGGTGTCTCTCGGGCGACAGGTGTATCTCTGGAAGCCACCTTTCGGATTCCGGGGGTGGTGGCCGAAGGAGGTATGCGTTGTGGCGGATTTCCGGCCGCCCTCTCTTTTGTCCACCGAGGTAGCTCGGCAGATGTGAGGTTGCTATCCCGGATTGCCAGTTTACTGGCATGATGGGTAGGGTATGGCACGGGTTCCATGCTGCATCTGCGCTGCTACTTGCGGTGCTGAGGTCCTCTTGGGCACGGAGGGAGATTTCTGGCCCTTTCATTCCTCCTAGGAACTATCCCTCCCCGGTCCCCCCTTTTTTTATTCTTTTTTTTTCTTTTTATTTTCTTTTCTTCTTTTTTTTTCTTAAAAACAAAAAGAAAGAAGTAACCTAACCATGGCAGCCCTAGTCCATGAACCTGCTACCCCCGGGCCCCTTCTTGATACCGCACCCCGTTCTGACCCCGCCTCGTCTTTGGACCACTCTTCGGACACTCCTCATGCCTCTGTACCTCTTGCCGGTGCTGTTTCCTCACCCGCTTCAGGTACTGAGGCCTCGACTGACTCCTTCGATTTATCTGACCTTCGCTCTCCTCTGACTATGCTTCCAGCCTCTCCCTCTACGGTGCGGCAATTTTCAAATCGCCGGCCCGTTCCATGTCGGACCAACTCTGGTCCCACGCCTAAACGCCAATGACAATTACCTGCTGATGATACTTCTCCACCTTCTCGCTCTTCTCAGAAAAGATCAACACGTCCTTCACTACCTTTCCACGCTCAGTTTCAGACTGCACAATGGACTAAATTCTTCACTTTACGACCGACTTCCTCTACTGCCTATCTTTCTGACCACAGTATTGGCAAGGCACTCCTACGCCATGTTGGTAAAGATATTTCTTTTCATGCTCTTAAGAGCGGAACGTGCATCGTCACCGTACAGAATGCTACCCAGGCTCATGAGCTTTCTCGTCTTTCCCATATCGATACTGTTCCTGTAACTATTGAAAAGCATCATTCCCTCAATTCTTGTAGTGGTACCGTCATTCTGCCCCATACCATAGTTCAACAAAATTTCCAGACATGTGGCACTGACATTCTTGAACAGCTGGAACTCCAAGATCTCCCAATCCTCAAGGTAGACACTTACGTTCTTCCTGCCCGCGGGCGGAGACGATACCCTAGCAATGTGGCTCGTTTAACTTTTGACAGCCGTGAACTCCCATCCTCAGTTTATGTAGCAGGACATCGGTTACAAGTTCGAAAGGTGATCCCTACACCGCAACAGTGTAGAAATTACTGGCAATTTGGCCATCCAGCAAAATATTGCAGATCTATCGCCAAATGCCCAGTCTGTGGTGCTGATGACCATTCTAATACGTCTTGCAATCGACCTCCCTCTTGCCTTAATTGTCATGAGGCTCACCCTTCGTACTCTCGCCGTTGTCAAGTCTACTTAAACGAGCGGGAAATCCGTTACCTCAAAGAGGCAGAAGGTCTCCCTTATGCCATGGCAGTTTCTCATCTCCGCCTCCAAGGGAGACTACCTCGTGTTTCTTATTCCTGTGTTTCAAAACGTCCCCCCACTTCTGGTATCCCATCTTCTGCACCCACCTCTGTGGTTACCTCTCCCATAGTCACTCCTGTAGCTAATTCTTTTGCTGTCCTCGGCTCAGACGTCCCTACTTCAGCGTCTCAGTCTGATTTCGCTTCTTCGTGTTCTCTCTCACAAGCCTCAGTAGTGACGAGATCTCGTATGACACCTCCTCCCAATCGTCCCTCTACTTCTCAAAAGTCTAAAAAAGGTCCGTTAACACCTCCTACCCATCTTCCACCTCCTCATTTTCCCTTCCCTGTCTCTGTACCTGGTTCTCCCCCTCTCACTGGCTCTGTTACAAGTGTAGAGGTTCACCCTCCTCCTCGTACTGTACCTTCCTCCCCTGTTCTCTCCCAAGTTTCTTCCTCTTCTGCCACCTCCCAGGTTTCTGCCTCTTCTGGCCCCTTCCACGCTTCTCCAGTTCCCTCCACCCTTTTGCCCCCCCCTACCTTGGTACAGTCCATTACAGTTCCAATCTTTACTCATCTCCCCCTACCATTTCCAATATTGTCTCCCATACGACGTCTCTGAATTCTGAAACACTTGAAGCAATCTCTGAATATATTGCAGAGACCAAACCATCAATGGACACTGATCCACCCTCCGCTCCTTCTCTCTCCTCTACTCCATCTGCGCAACTCCTTTCTTCACAGCGCACCGTTCCTTCGTTGCTTGAACGTTTTCTACTGCCTCCGCATGTGAACTTTTCTAACCCCTCTAGTCTGTAGGAACCCTTACCTGCGGATTTCAGGTATCTTTATCATTGCCAATCATGGCCTATTTACAGTGGAATATACGCGGCCTCAGGGGTAATCAGGGTGAGCTTCAGATGTTACTCTCCCAGTTTTCCCCTGTTGGTGTTTGCTTACAGGAACCAAAATTACACTCTGCTGTTATCTCTCCCATCTCAGGCTATAATTTATTGTATTCTTCAGATCCTTTTCCTGATGGGACCTTTAATGAAAGTGCCCTTCTTCTACGCACTGATATTCCGTACCATCAGCTATTTGTTCGTACTTCACTGCATTACACAGCAGCCCGTATCCACTTGCATAGGTGGTATATGCTCTGTTCTTTATATCTCTCTCCTTCTCAGGCATTATCTATTCCGGATATTGCCTTTCTTGTTTCGTCATTACCACCACCGATTCTGTTACTTGGTGATTTTAATGCCCACCATTTCCTCTGGGGGGGGGGTCTCACTGTGATTCCCGTGGCATTCAGTTAGAGGCTTTTCTTGCCACCCACCCCCTCCATGTTTTAAATACAGGTACTCACACCCATTTTGATCCTCGGACTCACACACTCTCTCGCATCGATCTCTCAGTCTGCTCTTCCTCCGCCGCATTAGACTTCACTTGGTCTGTTCTTCCGGACTTACATGACAGCGATCATTTCCCAATCATTCTTACTTCCCCTTCATATTCACCACCTCTTCGCATCCCACGCTGGCAATTTGATCAGGCAAATTGGAACCTTTACTCACACCTAACTGTTTTTAGAGAGGTTCCTTCTTCGTCCTCCATCGATGAGCTTTTACACCTCTTCTCGTCCTCCGTTTTAACCGCAGCTTCTCATTCTATACCCCAAACTTCGGGCAGGCATTCTCAGAAATGCGTGCCTTGGTGGTCTCCTGCTTGTGCTCGTGCAGTACGTTTGAAACGTGCTGCATGGGGCAGGTACCGGTTCAATAGAACCGCAGAGAGACTTCTTGATTTTAAGCAGAAGCGTGCGATCACTCGCCATGTCATCTGTGACGCTAAACGCACTTGCTGGCGAGATTATGTCTCCACCATCACCTCTGCTTCCTCTATGAGTGCAGTCTGGAAAAAAGTACGAAAACTGAGTGGTAAATATTCTCCTGACCCGGCTCCTGTTCTGCGGGTTGCCGGTGTTGATATAGCAAACCCACTAGATGTTGCCAATGAAATTGGCTATCATCTGGTCCGTATTTCTCAGGGACTCCATCTATGCCCCTCATTTCTTTCCTCAAAGTCTGCCAGAGAGTTAGCACCCTTGGACTTTTCTTCTCTCAGAGAAGAACAGTATAATGTGCCTTTTACACTTCAAGAACTGGAGGCAACACTTTCAGCTTGCCAATCATCGGCAGCTGGGCCCGACGACATTCATATTCGTATGCTACAACATTTACATCAGTCAGCCCTTGCAGTCCTATTACGCCTTTACAATCTTATTTGGCCACAAGGAGTTCTTCCACAGCTGTGGAAATCCGCCATTGTTCTCCCTTTCCGCAAACCAGGCACTGCGGGACATGAAACCTCCCACTATCGTCCCATTGCTCTTACCAGTGCAGTTTGCAAAGTGATGGAACGCCTAGTAAATAGACGTTTAGTGTGGTATTTAGAGACACACAACAGTCTCTCCACTCGTCAATATGGCTTTCGTAAGGGATGTTCTACCATAGACCCCTTACTACGCTTGGATACGTATGTTCGTAATGCCTTTGCGAATAACCACTCAGTTATTGCCGTATTTTTTGACCTTGAGAAGGCATATGACACAACTTGGAGGTATAATATTTTAGCCCAAGCCCACTCCTTAGGCCTTCGAGGCAATCTACCATCCTTCCTTAAGAACTTTTTAACTGACAGGCATTTCCGTGTTCGGGTTAATAATGTGCTCTCCCCGGACTTTATCCAAGCTGAAGGTGTCCCCCAGGGATGTGTTCTGAGCACAACACTTTTTCTCCTTGCTATTAATGATTTGGCCTCTAGTCTTCCATCAAATATTTGGTCATCACTCTATGTTGATGACTTCGCTATTGCCTGTGCAGGCGCTGACTGTCACCTTATTACAGTTTCTCTCCAGCATGCAGTCGACCGTGTTTCCAATTGGGCCACCACACGTGGGTTTAAATTTTCCAGCACTAAAACCCACCAAATTACTTTCACTAGACGCTCTGTCATCTCCGATCATCCTTTGTACCTCTATGGCTCCCGTATCCCTGAACGTGATACAGTCAAGTTTTTGGGCCTCCTCTTTGATCATAGGTTATCCTGGAAACCTCACATTACCTCTCTGAAGGCAACTTGTCACAGCCGGCTGAACCTTCTTAAAACCCTTGCTCATCTTTCATGGGGAGCTGATCGCCGAACCCTCGTTCGCCTACATTCCACCCTTATTTTATCGAAACTTGATTATGGTGACCAGATCTATTCAGCAGCATCTCCTGCTACTCTCTCTAGCCTTAACCCCATTCATCACCAAGGATTACGTTTATGCCTTGGTGCTTTTCGCTCTTCCCCTGTCTAGAGCCTCTATGCAGAAGCGAACGTTCCATCCTTATCCGATCGCCGTGATGCCCATTGCCTTTGCTACTATGTATGCTCTCATGATCTCCGCAATCCTTCCATTTATAGAATGGTCACTGATATTAGTAGACATTCTTTATTTGTTCGCCGCCTCTGTTTACTCCGTCCCTTCTCTCTTCGCCTTCATTCGCTCTTGTCTTCTCTTCAATTACCACCTTTCTATGTACATGTAGCATCTCACTTTTCCCTACCCCCCTGGGAAGTTCCAGCTGTTCGAGTCTGTTCTTTCTCTCTCCCTTGCTCGAAAGCCCAACTGTCTACGGTCGCTTCCCGCTCTCTTTTTCTTGACCACTTTCACTTTCATTCTCATGCCATTGCTGTGTACACAGATGGCTCTAAGTCTTCTGATGGCATAGGATTCGCAGCAGTGTTTCCGGACAGCGTCGTACAAGGGCATTTACTATCTTCGGCTAGTATTTTTACTGCTGAATTGTATGCCATCCTTACAGCGCTTATCCGTATTGCATCTATGCCTGTGTCATCATTTGTGGTTGTCTCAGACTCCCTTAGTGCTTTACAGGCTATACAGAAATTTGATACACCTCACCCCTTAGTCCTCCGTATCCAACTTTGGCTACGCCGCATCTTTACCAAGCATAAAGATATTGTTTTTTGTTGGGTCCCTGGTCATGTTGATGTACAGGGCAATGAACAGGCAGACACTGCTGCGCGGTCAGCAGTACATGACCTACCAGTTTCATGTAGAGGTATTCCATTTACGGACTATTTTGCTGCAATATCTTCCCAACTTCACACCCGTTGGCAACAACGTTGGTCTACTATGCTCGGCAACAAACTTCAATCTATTAAACCGAGTATAGGTTACTGGCCGTCTTCTTATCACCAGTGTCGAGGTTGGGAGACTACTCTCTCCCGTCTTCGCATTGGCCATACTCGTCTTACTCATGGATATCTCATGGAGAGGCGCCCTGCTCCTCTCTGTGAGAATTGCCAAGTTCCATTATCAGTGAGCCACATTCTGTTGGACTGCCCACTTTATCAACGAGCACGCAGAATTTACCTCCGTCGTCGTCTTCGCTCTGCTGCTCTCTCTTTACCTTCCCTTCTCGCTGATGGACCCACCTTTCATCCAGACTCTCTCATTGACTTTTTGACAACAACTGACTTACTTCACAAATTCTGATACCTTCAGCCCTTTCTACTTCAATCTCTTGCTACCCTCTACCCCCGTACTATCCCCTGCCCTGCTGTTTTCTGTAACCTACTGATCATCCCTCCTCCCTTCTGCCATCCAATACCCTCGCTTCCTTCCCTACCCTGCAGTGCTGTATAGCCCTTGTGGCTTAGCGCTTCTTTTTGATTATAATAATAATAATAATATCCTCCCCTTCCTTGAATCAAACCTGATTGACTTCCATTCTCCAGGTGATGTATGGTCCCTACGTTTTTAGCACGTCCTTACAAATATATGGATAATAATACACTTCAATTTTAGGACATACCTAAAAAAAAAAAACGCGTCTCTTAACCAGTGTTAAAAAGTTATGCTCATTAGTAATTTTGATTGGCGGCCATTGTTTGAAGATTGAGAGATAGGAACTTTGTAAACAAAAAAGCAAAACAAGTGCTTTTAGATAGAACGGTTTGACCACTTTTCCTCAATTTTTAGCGAAATTTTAATCAAGCGACATATTAAAATTTGCCATAGTGTACGCATGCTGCGAGTAACAGTAAGCTGGTTGATAATATGGTTGTCATGGAACCTGGTGTTGGGCATGACTAGTATAAGAAAAAACTTTGGGAAGGCATCACACGTAAACTCTCAAGCTGCTTCCACCAGACTGTTGACATCTCACCTTTACTCTTATCGATAAGTTATATCATATCTAGTTGCGATTACCCTATCTAAAGATAAACTGGTGGTGTAGTGCTTAGTTTTCCGAGTGTTTTAAATGGTAGGAATTGTATAGTGCTTTCGTTATTGTAGTGTGCTTCGTTGGGGGTTTAGTTAAGGGTTTAGCTTCCTCAGCAGTGTAAATTCTGCTGTTCATATTCTGGGAGTTAAAGACATGTTAATGTGGGGGATTTAAAGTGCAGAAGTGTTTCCAGAAGGATGTCCCAAGGCTTGACGCAGCGAGATGCCTACACCTCACCTAGGCCTACGGGTTGGCTGGCTATTAGTCTTGTGCAGTATGCAGCTTGATGTTTGGACCAGCACAACCAGAAGTATAATTATCGATAAAATTATCTGTAATATATGGAGGATTGGGTCTGAAAATATAAGGAAGTTTGTGATTATGCCGCCTTCATGTTCGTGATCCAGGGAAATGGACCCGCCTTCTCTTCCTTGGATCGAACCTAATTGCTTCCCATTCCCTGTGCTCTGTATAACTCCTACAGGTTTAGCACTTCTCTTTATTATAGTGTGATGAGTGAAGACCTGAGTAAAGCGATATATTTACACGTGACTAGAGGCAGTGTTGTGGCTGGTGGTCGTGTTGTGGCTGGTGGTCGTGTTGTGGCTGGTGGTCGTGTGGCTGGTGGTCGTGTTGTGGCTGGTGGTCGTGTTGTGGCTGGTGGTCGTGTTGTGGCTGGTGGTCGTCTCCAGTGTGTAAAATACATTTACCACTACAGCTGTTCGGGAAAATAATACAAATAAGATGAAGGCGCCTTTACATGCGTGAAGAAATTCAGTGGCTGGGCAATACACTGGTAATTACAAATAAAAGTTAGCGTGTTCCTCGTTCTTGTTCTGTTTTGAAAGTACATTTCGAGAATACCCTGGAACGTCGTGTAAATGTGAGGTATAAGAAAGTTTACTGCAACAGTCCTACTCCCCCCCCCCCATCATTCCACGCTGAGTCACCTTAATTCAGTAGTGAGGTTCGAGTGGTTTGTGGTTGTGGTTGGGGGGAGGGTTTTCTTTAGGAAGAGTGTCACTCTTCCTACAGAGTGCTTGCCTGACCAGGAACCCAGAATCTCTCTTGGCATAAATGGTAAGGATATTTCCCCTTTCCTCTAAATCTGATGACACTTATAACATAGGACATGAAAAGAATTATGGACATAAATGGCGGAATGTGAAAAATAGACTTTCCATAGTTTCACTTTATGATTACGATTTATGCAATTT
This sequence comes from Cherax quadricarinatus, assembly GCF_038502225.1. Classification (NCBI taxonomy): domain Eukaryota; kingdom Metazoa; phylum Arthropoda; class Malacostraca; order Decapoda; family Parastacidae; genus Cherax; species Cherax quadricarinatus. The sequence goes on along the minus strand of NC_091297.1, from coordinate 13,337,450 downwards.
GGTCATGGCAGTAACTAGTTGATAATGTATATATAATCGTGTTAAGAGACCATGTTTAAACTCTGCTGAACACCCAGCCAGTTCTTGTGGTTTGGAAATATAATAAAGAAAAAACTAATAGTGCAACACTATTAGTGTGTCTCAGTAAGCAGTCTGAGAGCATAAACATAAATAATTATGGATGTATATAACTATGTAACCACAAATAAGTAAATTTAAAAATCGGATATGACGCGTCTGTCAGCGAAATTTCTTGATCATCTCAGGTAACGTTAAAATATTAGTTGTGACATCTTGAGACTGTCATCAGTTTCTATATGTGAAGATATTCTTGGTTGCTAATCTTCACACACTAGTTCTGCCAGGGAAATCTCAGCTCTGTTGGGGAAGACATGGCGAGTTTCCCACGAGAACTGACCTCTAGCCATGGGTGTAGAGGTCTTTATAAGTTCATGGAAAGTAACTAAGAGGAAGACTTGGTGGTCAGATTCTGTTGGGGACAGAGCTGAGGTTGTATCAGAAGTCTTAGGATCTGGGACTAGGAGTCTGACTGTCTTCTAAGATTGATCCACTGTGGACTTTTATTTTATACTGTTAATGGACATTCGTCTGGGTTCAGATAGTGTATTCTCCAGTCTAGGTTAACTTGTATTTTCCCAAATATCTCAGTATCAGATCATGTCTCATTAATCAAGTAAACTGTTGCAATAGATAATTAAATATTAATAAATTATAATAGTGTGAAAAATAGTATTCACTTTTCCCATCTTTAACTTGTTAACGATGGGAGTAGTGAGTACTAAATTAAGTGGAGTTGATCAGTCCCAGTAGTTGGTTTAGAAAGACACGTAAGCAAACACTATGACATATTTATTAGAAAACGTTTCGGTCCTGGGACCTTGATCACTTCTAACATACAGAGGTAGAAAGGCATTATATATATAGGCGGAGAGTGAGGTGTGACGCACGTGACCTGAGGAATGTCATAAGAACATAGTGTCACCGACACTATAGAACGCAACACTGGAAACTACAAAATTTCAAAAACATTGGCATACATGATACTTAAGCACCACCAACCCAACAACACAGGAGTCACATGATTTCAACGTCTACCTCTTCATCATAGGCAGAGGTTGTTTTGATAAGGACCTGCCTCGCATGGGCCAGTAGGCCTTCTACAGTGTTCCTCCATTCTTATGTTCTTATGACATTCCTCAGGTCACGTGCGTCACACCTCACTCTCCGCCTATATATATAATGCCTTTCTACCTCTGTATGTTAGAAGTGATCAAGGTCCCAGGACCGAAACGTTTTCTAATAAATATGTCATAGTGTTTGCTTACGTGTCTTTCTAAACCAACTTGTCGGTATTTATTACCAAGGTTTATACCAGTCCCAGTAGTGTATAGTGAGGCCAGATGGTGTCCTCACTGTCTTGCCACATTATTCACTATATTGAGGGTAAGCAGGGTTGCCTTCTCGTCTGTGATATGACATGGTGTTATCCGTGATGATGTGTGTGACCATCGGCGTCACCTTTACTTGTAGACTTTCCCTTGTCAGACAAGTTAAATGGATTGACTTACTTGATTCTGCTCTATATTGTTGGAAGTCTTATTGCTGCTTCCCAACAGTGTCTTCCAGTCATGCTGCCTTCCTTTATGATGAGTTCAGCTTGTGGCCAGTCGTGGAGTCTACCTACAGTAGATTTCAGTTTTTTTTTTTTAATCCCTGAGCATCAAAATGTTCTGGAAAGTGTGATTTCTTTCTCTTTCTCCATTTTGAGATACGTACTTGAGAGAGTCGAGTGTCTTTGATAAGTATGTGTAATGTTTATTTCCTCTTCTCATGCGCTAAGGAAGTAAAGGAGGGGACAGCAGAATTTCCCACCAAGAACGCCGTCTGCGAAGGGTTCTGTAAATTCATTAACTGTGCACTTGCAAGGTAAGATTTAGAGAGAGAGTTGATTTTTTGGGCCTCGGATCATTGTTGAGTATTATGAATGTCATAGTAATTCACGTTGTCATATTGAGTGACCAGTTACTTTACCATTACCCCGCTATGTTTGGCAACAGGGTCCGGCATGAGAGAACCAGCAGGCTGGGCTATAGGATTTTTAAAATGCCCTGGTGGCAGTCTTCCGGTTAGCCCCTAGTATTAGACGTGTGCCTTCCGTGATGTAACCACGAGGGAGCCGGATTAATTGTCACCTCTACCTCTAAGTTAATATATGTTCTAGATGTCTGTTCGGGGACATTGACGAGAGTATACACAGGTTTTAAGTGCTAGGGGATTTCCTGGGTTCTACACTAAGTGCGGGCTCTTGATAACTGGGACTAGCAAGCACGGGTACTGGTGTCATATTTAATGTAACGAATCAGTTACCCCAAGATACAATGACAACACTTGCCACTAGAACAAGCAGGACGTATGCTATTTGACGTCTTGTTCAGAGGAAGTAATCACACGCCCGTGCATCCGGGCCACAGGTATGTATGTAACGCTTGTGCCACAGGTGTATATATAACGCCTGTGGCACAGGTATATATGTAACGCCTGTGGCACAGGTGTATATATAACGCCTGTAGCACAGGTGTATATATAACGCCTGTGGCACAGGTATATATGTAACGCCTGTGGCACAGGTGTATATATATAATGCCTGTGGCACAGTTATATATATAACGCCTGTGGCACAGGTATATATAACGTGTGTGGCACAGGTATATATAACGTGTGTGACACAGGTATATGTAACGCCTGTGGCACAGGTATATACAACGTGTGTGACACAGGTATATGTAACGCCTGTGGCACAGGTATATATATATAACGCCTGTGGCACAGGTATATATATATAACGCCTGTGGCACAGGTATATATATATATAACGCCTGTGGCACAGGTATATATATATATAACGCCTGTGGCACAGGTATATATAACGTGTGTGACACAGGTATATGTAACGCCTGTGGCACAGGTATATATAACGTGTGTGACACAGGTATATGTAACGCCTGTGGCACAGGTATATATAACTCCTGTGGCACAGGTATATATAACGTGTGTGACACAGGTATATGTAACGCCTGTGGCACAGGTATATATAACGTGTGTGACACAGGTATATGTAACGCCTGTGGCACAGGTATATATAACGTGTGTGACACAGGTATATGTAACGCCTGTGGCACAGGTATATATAACTCCTGTGGCACAGGTATATATAACGTGTGTGACACAGGTATATATAACGCCTGTGGCACAGGTATATATAACGCCTGTGGCACAGGTATATATAACTCCTGTGGCACAGGTATATATAACGTGTGTGACACAGGTATATATAACGCCTGTGGCACAGGTATATGTAACGCCTGTGGCACAGGTATATGTAACGCCTGTGGCACAGGTATATATAACGCCTGTGGCACAGGTATATATAACGCCTGTGGCACAGTTATATATATATATATATATATATATATATATATATATATATATATATATATATATATATATATATATATATAACGCCTGTGGCACAGGTATATGTAACGCCTGTGGCACAGGTATATATAACGCCTGTGGCACAGGTATATATAACGCCTGTGGCACAGTTATATATATATATATATATATATATATATATATATATATATATATATATATATATATATATATATATATATATAACGCCTGTGGCACAGGTATATGTAACGCCTGTGGCACAGGTATATATAACGCCTGTGGCACAGGTATATATAACGCCTGTGGCACAGGTATATATAACGCCTGTGGCACAGGTATATGTAACGCCTGTGGCACAGGTATATATAACGCCTGTGGCACAGGTATATGTAACGCCTGTGGCACAGGTATATATAACGCCTGTGGCACAGTTTTATATATATATATATATATATATATATATATATATATATATATATATATATATATATATATATATATATATATATATAACGCCTGTGGCACAGGTATATATAACGTGTGTGGCACAGGTATATATAACGTGTGTGACACAGGTATATATAACGTGTGTGACACAGGTATATGTAACGCCTGTGGCACAGGTATATATATATAACGCCTGTGGCACAGGTATATATAACGTGTGTGACACAGGTATATATAACGTGTGTGACACAGGTATATAACGCCTGTGGCACAGGTATATATAACGTGTGTGACACAGGTATATATAACGTGTGTGACACAGGTATATATAACGCCTGTGGTACAGGTATATATATATATATATATATATATATATATATATATATATATATATATATATATATATATATAACGCCTGTGGCACAGGTATATATAACGTCTGTGGCACAGTTATATATATATATAACGCCTGTGGCACAGGTATATATAACGCCTGTGGCACAGGTATATGTGACGCCTGTGGCACAGGTATATATATAACGCCTGTGACACAGGTATATGTAACGCCTGTGGCACAGGTATATGTAACGCCTGTGGCACAGGTATATATATAACGCCTGTGGCACAGGTATATGTAACGCCTGTGGCACAGGTATATATAACGCCTGTGGCACAGGTATATATAACGCCTGTGGCACAGGTATATGTAACGCCTGTGGCACAGGTATATATAACGCCTGTGACACAGGTATATATAACGCCTGTGGCACAGGTATATGTAACGCCTGTGGCACAGGTATATATAACGCCTGTGGCACAGGCATATATAACGCCTGTGGCACAGGTATATATAACGCCTGTGGCACAGGTATATATAACGCCTGTGGCACAGGTATATGTAACGCCTGTGGCACAGGTATATATAACGCCTGTGGCACAGGTATATATAACGCCTGTGGCACAGGTATATGTAACGCCTGTGGCACAGGTATATATAACGCCTGTGACACAGGTATATATAACGCCTGTGGCACAGGTATATATAACGCCTGTGGCACAGGTATATGTAACGCCTGTGGCACAGGTATATATAACGCCTGTGGCACAGGTATATATAACGCCTGTGGCACAGGTATATATAACGCCTGTGGCACAGGTATATATAACGCCTGTGGCACAGGTATATGTAACGCCTGTGGCACAGGTATATATATAACGCCTGTGACACAGGTATATGTAACGCCTATGATACAGGTATATATAACGCCTTTGGCACAGGTATATATATATATATATATATATATATATATATATATATATATATATATATATATATATATATATATATATATATATATATATATATATAACGCCTTAGACACAGGTATATATAACAGCTGTTTTCTTGTCCATTAAGTAGAATGCAATCCCTAATTTGTAAAATGCAGGCAGGGATTTAGTTAACCATAATGGTGCGGGAGTAAAGGTTTACGTGGAGTCATTAAGTGCAGGAGTGTGTCAGTGCCATACTTCACCCTCGTGCCAACTTGTCCAGTGAGTAAGTGTGCTGGAACATTTATCCTGGTAATATATGCCAGGAGCCAGTCTACAGTCGTACCTGATAAATGTAATAATGTTAGTGTACTTGTGGTTTACAGCCCATGTCGAGGAATTGTCCACTGGGTTGTATCAGAGATGAGAGACAGCTGACATAATCTGAGTGGTAAACTGACATCAGTTTGAGTAATAAGTCAATGTCAGTCAAGGCAGTGGTCATATTCTTCGGCAACCGCTGCGGCCCGGCCCCTCGGTTGCTTGTCTGATCGACTAGGCTGTTGTTTCCAGTTACAAGTAATCCAACGTATGCGCAGCTGATCTAAAATGGTACATGTCTGTTTTTTGTTTAACTGTTTTTGTTTAACAAACGTTGTTCTGCTCTCAAGTTTTAGATGCGTACTATATTTATGTTGGAGTATTCCGGTGTGTAGGCCCCTTGGTGTTTCACATTGTAGACTGTCACATCCTCCACACGAAATCATGTTCTCGCCTGTTTCCTTGGTATGGTAGTTCTTGTGATCAGTTTGCGTATGGGTTTCCATGTTATGGTTGATACTTAGTTGCTTTAAGAGCTCAAGTTATGTTATCGGCTTTGCTATCAGTAGGTATAATGATGCGTTTATTGTTACTTGTTGATCACCTGCTGTGGTTTACATCCGCATTTAAGACGAAGCAAGAAGAGAAACTTGAGTTTGGGAATGTGTTGACAATATCGTTGGTTGCACTCTCAGGAAACTCTGGGCTACGTGATCTGTAAGACCCGAGGAAGAAGTCAACAAGGACACCACGCTTATTACGCTTATTGTGGTAGGGAAACAAGTGGTTGAGATCGCCTTTGTAATCTGACGGTATTTTTTATTTAAGAAGTTGGTCACCAAGGAAGGGTAGTGTGTTACCCAACTTCATTTTGATGGTGAATTGGCTCGGGCAGAGGTCGTCAACCTGCGGCCCGCACTCCGCATGTGCTCCTTTAGGAAATTAATGCAGTCCGTACCGTTGATATACCTTTGAAGAGTCTCGAGAGCTCCACTACTATCGGAGCCCGGCCGTGGGCCAGGTTTCTTCTGGTGCTTGCCTGGTCAACCAGGCTGTTGCTACTGGAGGCACGCTACCCCACACATGCATCACAACCTGGTTGATAGGCCCTCACATGAAATTATGAATTCATTTTTATGTAGGTTCCACACTGCAGAGTGTCAACAAAACCTTACGGCCCGCATCATATATTTGACCATCAGATGTGGCCCACTTGTGTAGGATGGTTGAAGACCACTGGGGCAGAGGTTGCACTGTGTTGAAGACGTTACGGAAGAGTTGCAGGTTGACTCAGCAAAGCGTGACGGGTGTAACACTGTTATCAGCATAGTAACTAAAGTGTCCATCTTGTACCATCTTACCTTACACAGGTGAAACATCACTAAGACTGCATGCTACTCTTGCTCCCTCCCTCCATTACACCCTAACATTCACTCACTATCCCTCCTGACATCCTAACATTCACTCACATTATCCCTCCATAACACCCTAACATTCACTCACTCTATCCCTCCTAACATCCTAACATTCACTCACTCTATCCCTCCTAACACCCTAACATTCACTCACTCTATCCCTCCTAACATCCTAACATTCACTCACTCTATCCCTCCTAACACCCTAACATTCACTCACTCTATCCCTCCTAACACCCTAACATTCACTCACTCTATCCCTCCTAACATTCACTCACTCTATCCCTCCTAACATTCACTCACTCTATCCCTCCTAACACCCTAACATTCACTCACTCTATCCCTTCTAACATCCTAGCATTCACTCACTCTATCCCTTCTAACATCCTAACATTCACTTCCTCTATCCCTTCTAACATCCTAACATTCACTCACTCTATCCCTTCTAACATCCTAACATTCACTCACTCTATCCCTTCTAACATCCTAACATTCACTCCCTCTATCCCTTCTAACATCCTAACATTCACTCCCTCTATCCCTTCTAACATCCTAACATTCACTCACTCTATCCCTCCTAACACCATAACATTCACTCACTCTATCCCTTCTAACATCCTAACATTCACTCACTCTATCCCTCCTAACACCCTAACATTCACTCACTCTATCCCTCCTAACACCCTAACATTCACTCACTCTATCCCTTCTAACATCCTAACATTCACTCACTCTATCCCTCCTAACACCCTAACATTCACTCACTCTATCCCTCCTAACATCCTAACATTCACTCACTCTATCCCTTCTAACATCCTAACATTCACTTCCTCTATGCCTTCTAACATCCTAACATTCACTCACTCTATCCCTTCTAACATCCTAACATTCACTCACTCTATCCCTTCTAACATCCTAACATTCACTCCCTCTATCCCTTCTAACATCCTAACATTCACTCTATCCCTTCTAACATCCTAACATTCACTCCCTCTATCCCTTCTAACATCCTAACATTCACTCACTCTATCCCTTCTAACATCCTAACATTCACTCCCTCTATCCCTTCTAACACCCTAACATTCACTCACTCTATCCCTACTAACACCCTAACATTCACTCCCTCTATCCCTTCTAACACCCTAACATTCACTCCCTCTATCCCTACTAACACCCTAACATTCACTCTTTATCTATCCCTTCTAACACCCTAACATTCACTCCCTCTATCCCTTCTAACACCCTAACATTCACTCCCTCTATCCCTACTAACACCCTAACATTCACTCACTCTATCCCTCTAACATCCTAACATTCACTCCCTCTATCCCTTCTAACACCCTAACATTCACTCACTCTATCCCTACTAACACCCTAACATTCACTCCCTCTATCCCTTCTAACACCCTAACATTCACTCCCTCTATCCCTTCTAACACCCTAACATTCACTCCCTCTATCCCTACTAACACCCTAACATTCACTCACTCTATCCCTTCTAACATCCTAACATTCACTCCCTCTATCCCTCCTAACACCCTAACATTCACTCCCTCTATCCCTACTAACACCCTAACATTCACTCCCTCTATCCCTTCTAACACCCTAACATTCACTCCCTCTATCCCTCCTAACACCCTAACATCCACTCCCTCTATCCCTTCTAACACCCTAACATTCACTCAGTCTATCCCTTCTAACACCCTAACATTCACTCCCTCTATCCCTTCTAACACCCTAACATTCACTCCCTCTATCCCTTCTAACACCCTAACATTCACTCCCTCTATCCCTCCTAACACCCTAACATTCACTCCCCCTATCCCTTTAACACCCTAACATTCACTCCCTCTATCCCTCCTAACACCCTAACATTCACTCCCTCTATCCCTCCTAACACCCTAACATTCACTCCCTCTATCCCTACTAACACCCTAACATTCACTCCCTCTATCCCTTCTAACACCCTAACATTCACTCCCTCTATCCCTCCTAACACCCTAACATTCACTCCCTCTATCCCTTCTAACACCCTAACATTCACTCCCTCTATCCCTCCTAACACCCTAACATTCACTCCCTCTATCCCTCCTAACACCCTAACATTCACTCCCTCTATCCCTCCTAACACCCTAACATTCACTCCCTCTATCCCTCCTAACACCCTAACATTCACTCCCTCTATCCCTTCTAACACCCTACCCTCCTTCCCTCCATAACTGTATCCCTTCCTAATATTACCTCCTCCTCCTCACCTCTCATTCCTTCCCCACCTCTCCTCCCATCCTCTCCTCCTCCTCCCATCCTCTGCTCCTCCCATCCTCTCCTCCTCCTCCCACTCCACCCATCCTCTACTCCTCCCATCCTCTCCTCCTATCCTCTCCTCCTCTTATCCTCTCCTCCTCTTATCCTCTCCTCCTCCTATCCTCTCCTCCTCCTATCCTCCCCTCCTCCCCCATCATTTCCTCCTCCTCCCCCATCCTCTCCCCGTCCTCCTCCCCACCTCTCCTACTCTTCCCCTCCTCTCCTCTTCTCCCCTCCCCCTCCCCCCCCCCTTCTCTCCTGTCATACCAACTTACGTCTATTTTTTTTACACAGGGCTTGACAAGGTTAGGTAAAGGATCGCTAGCTTTATTGACAAGCTATTTACAGGTTAAGGATTCCTAACTTTATTGACAAGCTAAGAGCTGTTACCTACATCAGCTCATTTGAAAGCATTTTTATTGTTATGAGACATACAAGTAAGGAACAGGATGAAGTTGGAGCCGTCTGTGGGCCAACATTTTCATCTGATCAACTGATGTTATCTCGTTGACATCATAATGCTGTAAGAATGTTCCAGACTCGAGTCATCCTGGGGATAAATGATCTCAGATGAAGTGATCTTCTGGAGAAGGGTACAGCCAGAGTGAAGTTGCTGCTTTCTGCCCGTCTTGTGGTATAGAACCTTGCTTCACGCTGTCCTCGAAGTGGATCCAAGTGTGGTACTTTGACAATATTGGCCTTGTACATAACAGTAAGGCCACCCACATCCCTCCTGTGTTTTTTCCCTCATTTTATTTGCAACAGTGATCACTGGTGTTGTAGACTGGTGATCTAACTGGTTGACAATGATCACTGGTGTTGTAGACTGGTGATCTAACTGGTTGACAGTGATCACTGGTGTTGATAAATTAGACACGTGCAGCTCTTGGGTATCTTTATTGAGGAAACGTTTCGCCACACAGTGGCTTCATCAGTCCATACAAAGGAGAATCTTGAACAGGAGGAGAATGAGGTAATCAGTCCCTCAGCCTTGAGTCGATGTGGTCAGTCCATCAATCTTGAATAGAATACGGCTTAAGTGCGGAGAAGGAGCTTATAAACCGTAGGGAGTAGTAATGTCTGAGGATCTCACTTTCAAGGATCACAACAGTGCCACGATCGCACGTGCAAAGAAAATGATAGGATGGATAATGAGAACTTTCAAAACGAGAGATGCCAAGCCCATGATGATCCTTTTCAAATCACTTGTTCTCTCTAGGCTGGAATACTGCTGTACATTAACATCTCCATTCAAAGCAGGTGAAATCGCAGATCTAGAGAGTGTACAGAGATCCTTTACTGCACGTATAAGTTCTGTCAAGCACCTTAACTACTGGGAACGCTTGGAAGCACTTGACTTGTACTCGTTGGAACGCAGGAGGGAGAGATATATCATAATCTACACTTGGAAAATCTTGGAAGGAATGGTCCCAAATCTGCACACAGAAATCACTCCCTACGAAAGTAAAAGACTGGGCAGGCGATGCAAAATGCCCCCAATAAAAAGTAGGGGCGCCATTGGTACACTAAGAGAAAACACCATAAGTGTCCGGGGCCCAAAACTGTTCAACAGCCTCCCATCAAGCATTAGGGGAATTGCCAATAAACCCCTGGCTGCCTTCAAGAGAGAGCTGGACAGATACCTAAAGTCAGTGCCGGATCAGCCGGGCTGTGGCTCGTACGTTGGACTGCGTGCGGCCAGCAGTAACAGCCTAGTTGATCAGGCCCTGATCCATCGGGAGGCCTGGTCATGGACCGGGCCGCGGGGGCGTTGATCCCCGGAATAACCTCCAGGTAACCTCCAGGTAGGCAGGAGAGGTGCAGCAGTCGAAGGTGGTGTCACATTTGTTCAATGTGGAAGTAGGTTGTGCCCAAGGGTTAGGCAAGCGAAGAATTCCCAAGTATTAAGATCCCAAGAAGTTGCAGTGTCTGACAGGATTGTAGATCAATGGTTGTAGATCAATGTCGGTTCTCTGAACCATTCATCTACAATCCTGTCAGACACTGCAACTTCTTGGGATGTTAATACTTGGGAATTCTTCGCTTGCCTACCCTTGGGCACAACGTACTTCCACATTGAACAAATGTGACACCACCTTCGACTGCTGCACCTCTCCTGCCTACGGTTTATAAGCTCCTTCTCCGCACTTATGCCGTATTCTATTCAAGATTGATGGACTGACCACATCGACTCAAGGCTGAGGGACTGATTAGCTCATTCTCCTCCTGTTCAAGATTCTCCTTTGTATGGACTGATGAAGCCACTGTGTGGCGAAACGTTTCCTCAATAAAGATACCCAAGAGTTGCACATGTGTCTAATTTATCAACGTGTCGGTTCTCTGAACCATTCATCTACAATCACTGGTGTTGTAGACTGGTGATCTAACTGGTTGACAGTGATCACTGGTGTTGTAGACTGGTGATCTAACTGGTTGAAAGTGATGACTGGTGTTGTAAACTGGTGATCTAACTGGTTGACAGTGATCACTGGTGTTGTAGACTGGTGATCTAACTGGTTGACAATGATCACTGTTGTAGACTGGTGATCTAACTGGTTGACAGTGATCACTGGTGTTGTAGACTGGTGATCTAACTGGTTGAAAGTGATCACTGGTGTTGTAAACTGGTGATCTAACTGGTTGACAGTGATCACTGGTGTTGTAGACTGGTGATCTAACTGGTCGACAGTGATCACTGGTGTTGTAGACTGGTGATCTAACTGGTTGACAGTGATCACTGGTGTTGTAGACTGGTGATCTAACTGGTTGACAGTGATCACTGGTGTTGTAGACTGGTGATCTAACTGGTCGACAGTGATCACTGGTGTTGTAGACTGGTGATCTAACTGGTCGACAGTGATCACTGGTGTTGTAGACTGGTGATCTAACTGGTTGACAGACTTAACTACAACAGGTTGCAACTCTCGCTGTCGTCGCTCTCATTAAAATAATGTCCGGAAATTACCCTCCATAAATACTTAATTATTTTCTTTACAAACGTTGCACCAGATGTTGCAGATCGACGCAGCTGAAAACACCCCCCTCCTCCTTTCCCCATTCCACATTACCCACATCCCAGCACCCACTTACCCCCGTATATATATATATATATATATATATATATATATATATATATATATATATATATATATATATATATATATATATATATATATATATGTGTGTGTGTGTGTGTGTGTGTATATACACACACACACACACACACACACAAAACTCACCAGCATAATAACAGATGCAATCTTCCCATCCGGATATAAAATCCTCAGGAAAGACAGAGGGAGGAGAGGGGGAGGAGGAGTTGCACTGCTCATTAAAAACCAGTGGGGTTTTGAGAAAATGGAAGGAATGGATGCCACGGGCGAAAGGGACTACTTAGTAGGAACAATCCAGTCTGAGGGACATAAGGTGATAATTGCAGTTATGTACAACCCACCACAGAACTGCAGGAGGCCAAGAGAATACGATGAGAGCAACAGAGCAATGGTCGAACACTAGCCGAGGTGGCCAGAAGAGCACACATAGGGGGAGCAAAGTTACTAGTTATGGGTGATTTCAATCACAAGGAGATTGACTGGGAAAACCTGGAGCCCCATGGGGGTCCCGAAACATGGAGAGCCAAGATGATGGATGTGGTGCTGGAAAACCTCATGCATCAACATGTTAGACACTACCAGAGAGAGAGGTGAGGATGATCCAGCAAGACTGGACCTTGTATTCACCTTGAGTAGCTCGGACATCGAGGATATCATGTATGAAAGGCCCCTAGGAGCTAGTGATCATGTGGTTCTGTGCTTTGAGTACATAGTTGAGCTTCAAGTGGAGAGAGTAGCAGGAATAGGATGGGGAAAACCAAACTACAAAAGAGGGAACTACTCAGGGATGAGGAACTTCCTGCAAGACATTCAGTGGGAGAGGGAACTGACAGGAAAACAAGTACAAGAAATGATGGACTATGTGGCAACAAAATGCAAGGAGGCAGAGGAGAGGTTTGTTCCCAAGGGAAACAGAAATAATGGGAAGAACAGAACGAGTCCTCGGTTCACCCAAAAGTGTAGGGAGGCAAAAACTAGGTGTACTAGAGAATGGAAAAGGTACAGAAGACAGAGAACTCAGGAAAATAGAGATTAGCCGAAGAGCCAGAAACGAATATGCACGGATAAGAAGGGAGGCACAGCGACAAATGAAAATGACATGGCATAGGAAGTCAAGTCTGACCCGAAGCTGTTGTATAGCCACATCAGGAGGAAAACAACAGTCAAGGACCAGGTAATCAGACTGAGGAAGGGTGATGGGGAGTTCACAAGAAACGACCGAGAGGTATGTGAGGAGCTCAACACGAGATTTAAAGAAGTATTTACAGTGGAAACAAGTAGGACTCCAGAAAATCAGAACGGGGGTACACCAACAAGTGCTGGATGAGGTACACATAACCAAGGAGGAGGTGAAGAATCTGCTATGTGAATTTGACACCTCAAAGGTGGTGGGACCAGACAATATCTCTCTGTG